>NW_024425675.1:31158269-31303269 GCF_017311325.1 Ursus maritimus | reverse complement strand
CTTTAAAATATTCTGTACATTTTTATTTCACGTATTAACGACAAGGAAATATTGATCAAGGTTCACATCTTGGTGTGAAACTCAAAGCTTTTGAAATCCATACACTTACGCATAGCAAAGCATTTCCTATATTCATTAGAGTCACATGATATTTCGCTAACTCGTTGTCTTGCAAACTGTCAGGTAAAATACGTGTTTCATCTTTTGGGAGGGTCAGTGGAGTATAAATAATGTGTGTGCTTATTCTGTGTCCTGAAGGCTGATTTTTAACTTTTATTTGGTCTACCTGAACACAAATTGGGCTTTACGAACTCGCACACAGCCCACCCACCCGAGCTCATGGCACTTTCTTGCCGCTGGGACTTTATCTGAATTCCAGGTTCACCTTACACTTGGCCAGCGCGTAGAATCTCAATCACTATTCGGATTGGTCAACCTAGAGAAGGTATTTTGAGTAGAGGGAACTGGGAGGACGGTGCTGGACAAAGGGGCCAAGTGCACCCACACGTTTAGCCCAACTTTTGAAAGCAGATGTGGGGCCAGGAGAGCCCCATGGCACAGAGGTGGGCGCAAAGCGACGGGAGGGTCTGTGGGCTTCCACGTGGCGGTGCTCCTGGGTGAAGTGTTTCTGTGGGATCGGGAGCCACGGACGTGCGTCTGTGAGGGTGGACAGCAGAGGCACGTGCCCACGGGGCTCCCGTCAGCTGCAGCTGCTGGGTGCAGAGCACGACGGCCCCGTTCCGCACCTGGAGGGCGTCCAACCCGCTCTGCTCACTAGATCACCATCCTTTCCACGGCCGCTGCTTCAACCCAAGGACAGAACTCCAACAGCTTGCCAGCTGGGGGCCTCCCGAGCAGTATCCCATCCCATCCCACCCCGTTAAGTCCCTTTAGGCACCCAAAGAGTTTCGTGGGCAAGTGCTGCGGCTGGGAAATTTCCTGTGCCCCTGAGGCGCTCGCAGTTCTTCCATAAGAGACGCTTGCCAGCCGTTCTGTCTCTGGTGCCCATTCTCCTCGCCCTACTTCCCCTCACACTTTCCCCCTGGGCCCCCCAGAGGGCCGTGGAAACTCAGCCCAAAGCAGCAGGCCAGCCTGCAAGGTCTTTGAAGACTTGAGCTGTATCTTGAAGAAACCCGCAGACTCTCTTCTGCTCTATGCTGTGCTGCACGGGAAGCCTCCCCCAACACACACACACACACACACACACACACACACACACACACACACACGTCAGCACATGGTTCCTCCACGGCGCTTCCTCTATCCTTGGGATTTACCTGACTTTTCGCCCATGGCTAACATGCACGCGGCATGCAAGTTCCAAACTCTGGGAAAAACAGCTCTGAGACCCACCCACGCTTCCTTTCTGGGGACGGGTCATGCTGGCCCCGTGTCTTTGCCGTTTGCAAATGCTGGTCTGCTCAGTGGCCACATACTGACCAGCGTCCCTCCATTCTTCAAGTCTTGTGTCACCCACACGTCTCACCCGCCCTGTTGGAATGGAATATGATGACTTAAACAAAAGCAAAAACTCTTAATAGAGTTTGATACGTATTCATTTCTTTTTATCTCCTCCAAGATTGTATGAAGAATCCCAAAGTAGCAGATGACATTTTGGGATGGGGAGGTGATACAAATTGTAGGGGCCGAGTAAGTCTTTGTTAAATTGAACGGATCTGAAGAGTTTAGAATATTTTTATGTTTAATATTTTATCTGTGGCTTCTTTCTCTTTCTTATGAATAGCCCAAATCACTTATTATCCCCCCATGCCAAAGACACACCTTGGAAGCATGTTGGGGGGCCGTTGTCAGCTGCCCAGGGCAGGGAGAGGGGCTTGGGGCTCAGGGCCTCTGGTTTCGTCCTCGTCGGCCCCTCGGCAAAGGAAGTCTCAGTAGCGGCCAGTGGAGATGGTTCTCCAGCCCCCGGTACTGTGAGTTTGGAAAACAGAGAGGTGCGCGTTTCATCCTCCTGCCTTCCAGGGAGAGCAAATCCCATTTCTGGTCAGAATAACCACATGCTCTTCACTGGCGAAGGCTGCAAACACTTTCCTCCCCGAAGCCCCCGAACAGCCTGCGGCTAGCATTCCAGTTGGGAGTGGGGAGTGTGTACAAGTGAAAATTCGATTTAAAGAGTCATTTCTAATGTTGGAAAGAGTCTCTGCTATATGTCTTGTGAAGAGCAGTTAAAAGGGAGCAGAAGATTGGAAAATACATTTAATTGTAATTAGCTAGTGAAGCTACAAATTAAGGGGGAAATGACCTCTTTCCCTCTGTCTCTGTCTCTCTCCCTCCCTCTCTCTCTTCCTTGTTTGAACAAGGATGATACCAAAGTCGTTTTAAACAAGAAGGGTCATCAAATCAGGGACGTGCCTCGGCCACCTGCAACACGTTACAACCGTGCTCAGCTGAAAGACCAGGTGTTTTTGACACATCCCACCGCGTGACGTGGGGTGAGCCGCGTGGGGAGATGGAAGACGACCGTGCTCACCAAGGACCAAGAGAAAGAGATACGAGAACACGTGTCAGGCTGAGCCCACTGCCCACGAGAACCCCAGGTAACGGTGATTGAAAATGAGCAGTGATATTTCTCTAGGTGACCAGGATTGAGACTCCAACATCTAGTAGGATAAACGTCCTGCTCTTAAGTTCGATCCCCGGTCCCCCAAGAGCAGTAAGGCTTTATGCACCGAGACTTGACCGCAGTTATTCCCGTAGCCCACTCTTCAAGAGCAACGTGTTGGAAATACAGTAAGTTACCGAGATCACGCTCATTAGGCGGAGTTTTAGAGCAGACCGAGGGTGCGTGGGAGACGGAAGAGACTGCGCAGGACCATGGCAGGACGGTGGGGAAAAACCAGGGTTTTCCTCTGCAGCTCCCCCCACCTCCCCTGTCCCCAGCCCTCTTGCACAGAACCTGGCCCCTTTATCCCTTTCCCTGCCACCCTCTTGATTACAACCCAGCCTGGCCAAACAATGGCTGCTAATCTACAAGAGGAATTCCTCTGTCCCCAAACTCTCTGACGCTGTGACCCTCTCCTGCTAAAGCCCTGGGAAGTGTTCTGCCTTGGCTCCTCCAGCTGGCTTGGGCCTGGTACTTGGGGTACATGCTTGAGCAGGCGGGGCCCCAGCTTCGTTCCCCCACAGGTTTCAGGCAGGGTCTGTTTGAACTTCAGTGGACTTTGACTATCCATTCTTTACAAGGCCATTTAATGACATGTGACAGTGAACATAAGGGTAGTTTTGAAAAGCTAATTAATGCAGGATGCAAGGTTTGAGCCACTTGTCACAAAGCTGTTAGCTTTGGAAGAAAGACTGGAAGGATACGTCGTAAAGCATTAGCTGCTGTCACCTTCTCACAGCAGGACGAAAAGAGATTTTGATTTTCTCCTTACCCTGTTCTGTGTCTTCACAATTTCCTGCAATGGACCCCTTCAGGACTTTCACAATCAGAACCAAACCAAACCAGACACATGAGGAGTGATTTGGGGTGCGGGATGGTGAGTCACACAGGGAAGCACACGCCCTCAATGACCAGTCACACATATTTACTAAGTACCTGCGGTATTCGGGACCTGTGCTAGGTTCTTGAGGTACAGTCATCAAAAGGGGACCACTCCTGCCTGGTGGCACTGAAAATGTTCAGGGGCGGAGAGAGGGACAAGTTTAGGTGAAGGTGGATTAGGGCTGCAGCCCAGATGGGGCGTCCAGGGAATGTCTCCCCAAGAAAGCGATATTCAGTTCAAGGCCCAAAGGAAGTGTGGAGACAGGACCACATGGACCTCTGGAAGAAGGACGTTTCAGGCAAAGGGAACAGCCAGTGCAAAGGTCTGGAGGCCTGGGAAGTTTGGGAGTCAGTGGGCAGAGCTGTGTGGAAGGGACATAGGGGCGGGAGAGTAACAGCATGTGAGCATGTAGACCAGAATAACCCCAGACGAAGGGGACATCTGGTGAACCAGAACATGAAAGAATTGTGGAATGTAAGGTATATTGGATAGCATCTCCCCTAAAAATACAAGGAAGGGATACTTGTATCAGATTCATAGAACAAAGGAAATTAGCTGTTTAGCATAATCCAAACAAATTGAGTGATTAATGGGTGATTTTGCCTGAATTTTTTATCTTGCAATGTTACTCCATCAGCTTTGTCAGATTTTGAATACCTTCTGTATCCGATAGTCATCACCACGTAGGAATGTTTCACTCAAGGCAGGATGTGGCCAGTTAGGTCCACCAAAAACATCTGACCACTCTTTGCTATACACCAGCTTACAGCCAGGTCCCAGGTTTGTTCAATATGGCCAAGTATGGGTAACTAGGGGCCATGAATATCTCACACGTCGCTCAGCCGTAAGCCACAAGTAAGCCTTAGGAAACCACCGTGGACTTTTTCGTTTGTTACTGTCTATTGCCAAGTGACAAATTATCTCAAAACTTAGCAGCTTAGAAGCAAACACTATTACAAAGATACACTAGTCAAAGCAGTGTGGGTATTGGCATAAAGACAGGTGTAGACCAATGGAACAGGGAGCCCAGAAACAAACCCTCACATACATATATAGGCACGTGACTTTCGGCAAAGGAGCCAAAACCATTAGATGGGGAAAGGACGGTCTCTTCAACCAACATTGCTGGGAAAATGGAATCTCCACATGTAAAAGAGTGAAGGTGGACCCTTACCTTATGCCACATACAAAAATTAACTCAAAATGAATAAAAATCCCAAATGTGAGACTGAAAAGTATGACACTCTTAGAAGAAAGCATGGGGGAAAGCTTCATGATATTGGATTTGGTGATAATTTCTTGGATGTGACACCAAAAACACAGGAGACAGATGTAACTTTAGACAAATTAGACTATTTTTAGAACCTAAAAGCTTCTGTGCATCAAAGGATACAATCAACAGAATGAAAAGGCAGCCTGTGGAGAGGGAGAGCCTCTGTGCAAATCACAGATCTGAAGAAGACTTAGTAGCCAGAATATGCAAAGAGCTCCTATAATTCAACAACAACAACCAAAACCAAACTGATTAAGAAATGGGTGAAGGATTTGAAAACAGATTTCCCCAAAGAAGACACACAAATGACTGACAAGCACAAGAAAATATGTTCAACACCCCAGTCATCAGGGAAACGCAATTCAAAACCACAATGAGATACCACGTCACACCCATGAGGATGCTTGCTATCAAAAAGAAAAAGCAGAAAATAACAAGCATTGAAGAGGATGCAGAGAAATTAAAACCCTTGTGCACTGCTGATGGGATCACAACATGGTGTAGCCACTTTGGAAAACAGAATGGGAATTCCTAAACCAATTAGAAATGGAATTATTATACGATCCAACAATTCCACTTCTGGGTATATACCCCAAAGAATTGAAAGCAAGATCTCAGACAGGTATTTGTACACCCGTGTTCATAGGAGCATTATGCACAATAGCTAAGTGGTACCCATCGATGGATAAGTAGATAAACATGATGCTTCATCTACAAACAACAGAATAGTACTCAGCCTTAAAGAGGAGACACATTCTGACACCTGCCACAACATGCATGGCCCTTGAGAACATTATTCTCAGTGACATAGGCAGACACAAAAAAGACAAATACTGTGTGAGTCCGCTCCTGTGAGGCACTTAGAGTAGTCAAATCCATGGAAGTAGCTAGAACAATAGTGGTTACCGGGGGCTGCACAGAACGCTGGTCATCTCACACGTCCTGTGGGTTGGGGACCTGGGCAGCCGAGCATCGTGCCTCTGCCTGAGTTCTCTTCCAAGGCTGCAGGTTTTACCTTCTGCTCCTACGCTCAGCCCCGTGCTCCCAGGGGGATTTAGTTCCTCCCAGGCTGCAGCCTGCCACGTGGGTCCCTCCGTGGAGCAGCTCATGGGAAGGCAGCGAGACAAGAGCGGCAGGCCAGACAGAAGGTTCGGTCACTCTGTCATCTCATCTCAGAAGTGGCTGCCCGTCACTTTTGTCATAGTCCACTCTTCAGAAGTGAGGTTCCTCCAGCTGCCCTCAAGGTGTGTTTGTGTGGGGGAGAGGGTTTCACAACACGTTTGTCCTTGGACTTCTGGTGCACTGCATGACTTTGTTTCTCTCTGTTCCTCACCCCGGGTATCTGCGTGTGCGGGGAAAGGGAGCAGGTGAACACATGACTACTCAGTCTCTATGATGTACTTCGGCTTTGATTTTGAGCATGTTTGGTATATTACAGACAGTGTGCATTGTCTCATGGGACGATGCATTGACAGTTGTTGTCTTACAATAAAGAAGATGACTGTAATACTTGAAAATAAATGTTACTGGAAGCACCTGTCTCGTGCCTGCTCAGCGCCCTCTTTCCTGGGTAGAGCACCCCACTTTTCCTTTGGTAAGCTCCTACTCATTCTTCAGGAGGGGTGCCTCATTCCCATAAGCCAATCTGACTCTTTCTTCAAGGACCACAGGCATCTGGAGCCCCTGACGAACACCCTAAGCTGACTGCCCGTGGAAGTCCCAAGAGCCGTCTCCGGTACCTGTTATTAGTATTGTGCTCCACTTGTTTACCTGCAGCTTTGATCTCATTACCCACCCAGCACATTTCCAATAAATTATTCACTAAAGTCACTCAGATTTGACTTATGGTGCTTGCAAACAAAGAAACGAACTTGACACAGACGCCCCCTCTGTGCTGGGTACCATGCTGGGCATCGAGAACACCAGGATGAAAGATCCAGCGTTCAAAGGAACTCCCAGCTCAGTAGGGGAGACGACACACAGAAGAATAATTAGAACGCAAGGTGGGAAATCCCATAAAGCAAGTGCCCTAGTTCAATGTGCCACTTCGGAGAGTCAACAGAATATTTTAACCAAGAAACCAGTAATTAGATTAAATCCCAAGAGAAGGGGCAGAGAAGAGAAATGGGAGAACAAAGAATGTCCCAAAAGAAGGAACAGAATGAAAATTACTTAAGGCTCAGGACTGGGTTTTTTTCTGTTTCATTCGCGGATGCATTCACTACGCCTGGCTCCAGATATCAGCACTCGACCACTGTCTGATTAATATACCAGGCACAGGGGCAGCAAAACCCTGTGTGGCTAGGTGCGGGCGATGGGTGACAAGGCTGTGGAGGGACAGCCGGATCCGATCATGCAGCCCTTGAGCCCACCGCCGAGGCTTCGGAGTAAGTAGGGTTCAGTTGGTGGTGGTGGGGACCTCCGAGGAATTTTAATCACAAGAGTGACATGATCAACTGTGTTCTTGTCGGTCTCGTCCAGGAACGGCGCAGAGGACAAGCTCTGGCGGGAAAGTGTGGAGGGGGTTCCGTTTAGGAGGTGGTTGTGATGATCCACGTAACGGTAACGACCGCTCATCGTTTCGAGAATTTGAGACAACAGCACTTCCTGCGCTTTGTATTCTTTCAGTGTCAAGCACAAGCTCCCTAACAGCTGGAGGGCAGAGGCTCCCAAGGTCACGGAGCCACACTTAACCACTGCGGTTGCTGGAGAAACACTGCGGAAAGCCTCGACCATATCCGTGGCCACCAGAATGGTGGAGAGGATGAGCTTTAGGGATAATTTGGGTGCCAGGAGTAAGCTGATGGTGAGAATTCTGAGAAAGGGGAATTTAGCAGGACCTGCGATTTCTCGTGACAGCCCCGTGGTCCCTCACAGCCCCTTGTGCATTGTCATCTGGGCCACTGGCCAATCGCTCTGTGAGTCAGCTCGAACGCTCCAGCCTTCACGTGTCCACTTCTGGCTCATCCTCTCTGTTTTCTCTGTTACCGAACTCACCTGTAGACAGAGTAGACAGAGATGGCCAGGGTGTAGACAGCTGAGCCCTAGCTCCCAGAGGTGCTGAGTCTACACATCTGCTGGTGGAAGGGTGATAGAGAGCCTTCTGATTTGTTTTACTGGTGCACACACACACACAAAAAAACCACCTTGAAATTCCTAATTTCATTAAAAATCAAAGGACAAATTAGATTGGTTTTTTCCATTATTTAATTAAAATTTAATTTTCCAAACTTCGGCCGTATTAGAATGGCTTTGACATGATGGTCATCTCGATTTAATAAAATAGTGATTTCAAAGCTTTTTGGCCCAGAGGGTGGCTGTGTTTGAAGGGCGGCATCTGTGTTCTGTGTTGAGCCCACGGCCATCCTAAGCAAATTCTGTGGCTGGGGAGGGTGGACAGGGTTTGGAAGAATTGCTGATAGGGTGGATGAGGCCAAGGGTTGTGGACAGGATCACTGCTTTAGCCCTTCGGGAAGCAGGGGCAGAATTAGGGCACCGACCACTGGGAGAGAGGGGGGCAGGTGAGGTGGGAGAAGCTGAGCCAGTGAATGCAATAAGTGGCGGCCTAAGGAGGGGACAGTTCAGGAGCTGAGCAGGAGACTGTCGGCAGGGACATTTGTAGAGAATAAGGTGGATAAACTGAAATCTTGACATAGAGCTGCCCCCAAATGCAGGGTGTGGCGACTGGGGAGGGTTGTTGAGGGGTCTCTTATTTCAATATTCTCCACTGGATGTTTTTACATATGTCACAACCTAGAGCCATTATTTCAGAGAAACACGTTATGTTATGCCTCTCTCCAGATTTCCCGCTTGAAGATTCCATTGGCAACCAGCTCTTGGAGGGACAAGCAGAGTTGTTTTGTTTTTTTTTTTTTAAGATTTTATTTATTTGACAGAGAGAGAGAGTGAGAGAGGGAACACCAGCAGGGGGAGTGGGAGAGGGAGAAGCAGGCTTCCTGCTGAGCAAGGAGCCCAATGGGGGACTCGATCCCAGGACCCTGAGTTCATGACCTGAGCCAAAGGCAGACGCTTAACGGCTGAGCCACCCAGGCTCCCTGACAAGTAGAGGTCTTAACACGAGCTTGTTTGGAAGTCATTGGAATTGTGAGACCAGATTTTGGGTTGATTTTCTTTCTCTTAAAACTTTCTTCCCTAGATATTATAGAATCAGAAAGTTACAAAACACTTCCTGGGAGTATTTTGGTGATTTAAGGCCTGATTTTTAAATGCATATTTACCGTTTTATCTTACCTTTTATTCTTTATCTGAGTTTCTGGCCCACACTAATGGTTAACCAGCCATTAGTTTTTATTAGTCGAGGTAAAACGGATGACACCAATATGAGCTGCGAAACACGCTGACCTGTTTTTATTAGATAAAAAGGAGAACTCACAGAGCCCGCTGGCCTTTCTACTTTGTCTTTTTTAGCTAGGTTATTTACTTTGCCTGTGAAAATGCTGGTGCCTTTTCAACCTGCTCTGGAAATGTAGGAGGCTCCTTTCTTCTCCTAAATGGGGCTCCTGACTGATGCCCAAGTATGCTCATTGCATCATCGTATCGCCTTACTTGCCGTTCAGAAGCAGTCAGCTTCCGCGTCTCATGACACAGTGAGAAGTGGATACAGAGAACGGGGAGGCAGAAAACAGCCAACGAGGAGCACACAAAGTAGGTGTCCCACCCCAAATCTGATTTTGCTTGCCTGCATTTCTCGTGGGTTTGTCTTCATTCTGGAAGCCACAGAGAAGGCAAGCCGAGGTATTTATGTATTTTGATGATACGCTGCACTGCAGTCTTTCTTCCCCTCAAGCCAGGATCCAGGTGATGCCCCAGGAGCCGTATTTCAGTTCTTTGCAGTCCTCCAAGCAGTTTGATTCCAAAGAAAAATGTTCCCGCTCTGCCAGCAACAGAGCCCCGTGTCTCCAGACCTTCCATTGTAGGACCACACAGCGGGCGGCACGACTTTACGCGGTGATTTGCAGAACCAGGTTCCTCGGACGCTGTTCTTGTGGCATCTGAGCTCACAGCTCTGGCTCCAGGAATGAACACACCCCGAGGAACCGGACAGAAAGGCCAGTGCTGCCCTTTTGGTAGGAGACCCGTCTGGTTGGAAGGAACTGCCTCTCCTCCTGAGTGATGCACAGGAACATGGCAGACAGCACAGCTCCCACTAGGGCCACGCTTCCTCCCAGGGCATCCAATGCCACACCCCGTGGGCCCTTCTCTCCACACCCCACCCCAAATGAACAACACACAAGAGTTAGAAGTTCAGGATTTTTCTTATTTCACCAAATTGATAACAAATTATTTCCATTGAAACAAATACTGCTTCCAAAGACATTCTTTCCCTCACAGGATTCCCGTTTTGAAGCTTCCTTTTCAAAGTGTCCTGGATTCCTACACAATTTCACAGTTCAACACTTGTGACCCTGGTTGGCTGTTGACCTTTCCACATGACACTCCTTTATTACTTCTGCTTCATCTCTACCTCACCAGAGGCGGCAGAGGGAATGCTCTGAGGGGGAGGAAGGAACAGATATACCTCACAATTCTTCAAATTAGCATTAAACCCATTTTCTAGAATCTTCTTCTTCCTGTAAACACTTGTGTGGCTCAATGATGCCTCACTGTCTCTTCAACCCTTGTGCTCTCCTCATATCATATTTTTTTTTCATATCATCATTTTGATTCAGTTTCATAATCCTGTTTTTTTCAGCTTTCCAATCTTCTGATTTGGGACATGAATTTTATTATTTTATTAAAAGTGTGTGGTTTGCACACTGTTCTAGAGGCCCAGTGCCACATGTCACCTTGGAATGGCAGAGTGGAGCCCTTGCACATGCAAGCACAGTTGACTTAGATTGTCAACCTTGAGTTTTCCAAAGAAACATCTCGTTTTCTCCTCTGATTATAAACTAAGTAGGCATCTAGCTCAGAAGGCTGGCATTAAATGAGGACTAAAGTTCTGGTTTCTACGGAAGCACAAAATTCAGGCTTGTCCCTAGTTTATCTCCCCCTGTGGAAGAAACCAGGCATGGTTTCCATAGCCTCCACACATGGAGGGGAAGTGACTCTGACCATCTTCAACATCCTACATATGTTGAAGTTTAAGACTTAGGTCTCTTTGGGAAAAGTGACACATTGACTCATGCTCACCTTAGGAAAGATACAAGATCTGGAAGCCGCATGGCTCATAGTGATTCTGTCTGGGATTCTGTACAGCACAGGCTTCCTTGGCCCCCTTGGGATTTCTGTTTCTCAGGGGCAGAGATTCTAATTTAACTTTATATCAAACAGTGCCTTGTAAGAACAGGAAGATTATAGAAACTGAAGGAAAACCTGTGTATTAGGGGTGACACAAGGAAACTGAAGGGGGCAAAGAGAAGGGATATTGGACTCCCAAAGCTGAAGTACCAACCAAGCTTTGGTCTGGAAATCACAGTTTATCCCTCAAAGATGAAGTGATGTGTTCACATAAGTAGTAGGCAGTGATACAGATTGACCTTGACTGTATGAGTGCTAACTTTGCATGGGCAGGAAAGTATGGCTGTATTCACATCTGGCCTGCTTAGACCCTACAGCAAGACACTTTGCTGGTGAACACGGTGGGTCAAGATTCATCCATGCAAGATGGCAACTGAGGACACATAAGTATTGCCTGATTCTACTTCTCCCTGACTTTCAGAATAATTTTTTTTATAGCTTTACTGAGGTATAATTGATGTACAAAGAACTGCCCATCCTTAATGTGTACAATTTGATGAATATGGACATATGCAAACACCTGTGATATCATCACCACAATCAGGAAACAGAGATACCCAACACCTCCCCAAATTTCCTTGTGTTCCTTTGGGTTTGAGGTGTGTGTGTGTGTGTGTGTGTGTGTGTGTGTGTGTGTGTTAAGGACACAACATGAGATCTGCACTCCTAACAAATGTTTAAGTGCCCAAAATTGTATTGTTAACTGCAGGCTCTATGTTGTAGAGCAGATCGCTACAACTTGCTCATCTCACATGACTGAAATGTCATTGCATAACATCTCCCATTTCCCACACACCCTCCAGCCCCTGGCAACCATTGTCACGATCTTTACATCTATGAATTTGACTATTTTAATACCTCACATAAGTGGAATCATGTACTATTTGTCCTTCCGTGATGGCTTATTGCATTTAGCCTAATGCCCTCCAGGTTCATCTGTATTGTCAAAAATGGCAAGATTTCCTTTTTTTTTTTTTGAGGCTGAATATAATATTCTAACTTATTCCAAGATATGGGTCATTTTCCTATTTTTGTTATGAGTAATGCTGCAAGAAATATGGGGATAAAAATATCTCTTTGTGATCCCTATTTCATTTTTTTAAAGGATATATACCCAGAAGTGACATTGTTTACATTATTCAATGGTGAAAAATTGAAAGCCTTTCCTTTAAGATAAGGAACAAGACAAGGATGCCAACTCTCAGCACTTCTATTCAACATAGTATGTATGTCATAGCCAGATAAATTAGTCAAGAAAAAGGAAATAAAAGAAATCTAAATCAGAAGGGAAGAAATAAAATGGTCTATATTTGCAGATGATATGATCTTATATTTAGAAAACCCTGAAGGTCCCACAGAAAAAAATTTCTGGACATAATACATTCAGTAAAGTAGCAGAATACAAAATCAGCATACAAAAGTCAGTTTCATTTCTATACATAAACACTGAACCATCTGAAAAGGGAACTAAGAAAATAATTCCATTTACTACAACATCAAAAAGAATAAAATACTTAGAAATAAACTTAACCAAGGAGATGAAAGATTTATACACTGAAAACTATAAAACACTGATGAAAGAAATTGAAGGAGATATAAATAAATGGAAAGACATCCCATGTTCATGGATTGGAAGACTTAATATTGTTAGAAAGTTCATACTACTCAAATCAATCTATAGATTCAATGGTATCTCCATCAAAATCTCAATAACATCTTTTATAGAAACAGAAAAGATAATCCTAAAATTCATGTGGAACCATAAAAGACCCCAAAAAACCAAATCAATTTGGAGAAAAACAGACAAAGCTGGAGGCATCACACTTCCAAATTTCAAAATATATTACAAAGGTGCAGTAGTTAAGACAATATGGCACTGGCATAAAGGCAGACATATATACTGATGGGACAGAGTAAAAAGCCCACAGATAAACCCACACATATGGTTAACTATCTTTGACAAGGGAGCCATGAAGGGTAAGGGCAGTCTCTTCAACAAATGGTGTTGGGAAAACTAGATAACCATATGAAAAAAAAGTTAAGTTGAACCTTTATACCAAAAGCACAGACTACAAAAGTAAAAATAAGCAAGCAGTACTCCCTAAAACTAAAAAACTTCTGCACAGCAAAAGAAACAATCAACAAAAGAGAAAAGGGAACCTATAGAATGGGAGAAAATATTTGCAAACCATACAATTGAGAAGTAGTTAATTCCAAAATATATAAGGAACTTCTACAACTCAATAGCAAAAACAAATAGCCTGATTAAGAAATGAACAAAGGACTTAACAGACATTTTTTTTCAGTGAAGACATACAGATGACCAACAGGCACATGAAAAAGTGCTCAACATTAGCAATCATCAGGGAAATGCAAATCAAATCCACAATGAGATGTCACCTCACACCTATGAAAATGACTATTTTCAAAAAACCCCAAAACAACCAGGGTTGGTGAGCATGCAGAGAAAAGGGAACCCTCTTGCAGAGTTGGTGGGAATGCAAACTGGTGCAGCCACTCTGGAAGACAGTACAGAGGTTCCTCAAAAAATACAGCTGCTAACATGCTGCTTGGCTCCATCATTTTAGGAGGAAAGCATGAGCTTTGAGAGGTAGTCTGGTGTCAGGGGAACAATATAGGTTCAAGTTCTCTTTCTGCCATATTTCATATCATTTTAAGACCTGATCTTCCTTTCCTACAAAACAGAAATTATAGCATCTACCTGCTTGGGTTACTGTGAAGATTCAGTGAGATGATGTGCATGTGCTCTGCAGTAAGTGATCATGAATATTAAATAGAAGCTTCCTTCTTCTTCCAAGAGTCACTTATGCAATCAACCCATCAGCCTGTGAGCCACATCGAAGAACATCCAACACTGTGGGCAGATCTGGGCTTGGGACCAGGGAGTGCTGCATGAAAATACGCAGGAGGAGCATGTGATAGACGGAAGAAATGAGGTTGAGGTTAGGGAAGGAGGAGGGCACCAAACATGGAGGAAAGAGGACGAGTTGTCTCAGACCCCAACGCACCCTCATCTCTTGACACTATTGAGCTTTTAAATGAAGAGTGACCATCCCATGGGCATCTTTTGTTCCCGTGCCAAATAAATGTCTGCACACTGGAGACTTTCTTAGATTCCTATTTGAACCCATCATCCAGTGGTTTATTGATCAATATTGTAAGGTGATAGTTTAGACTTCCTACAAATTGCTACCATACACATCAAGTGCTGCTAATTAATAACGAAGGATTGCTTTGACAAGTTGCAAAGTATACCTTGCCCAGACTCAAGAAAGATGCTATTGAACCATGTAAAATTGTAAATATGTCTTCTCCTTGTCCTGTCAAACAGATCTTAATAAAAGATGGAAAGAATCCACCGGTTCCCTTGCCATAGACCCTAAATTTCAGGGTTATTAGCTCTTTGCTGCTTATGAATCTTATTTGGATTTAAATTCCATAAGCAACTAGGAAGGTGTGTGTAAGATTTGTTAGCTGCTGATTATGACACTGATGCTGTTTTTCTTTCATTCTTATTGTATTTTATTTTTATTTTTCATCCTATTTTTATTTTGAACAGTTTTTTTGCTTGTTTGTTTGTGTGCAGTTTTTTGTTGTTGTTGTTTTGTTTTTTGGTGGGTAGCAAAGCACAGTTTATTGAGCGATAGTAAAATTTATTGAATGATAGAGCACAAAACTCCCAAAGAGGGAGGGGACTTGAGAGGGTTGCCCTGAACAGCTTTGATCTAAGGGAAGCTATATTATGTTTTTATTAGATGGAACAACTCTCAATCCCTAGCTGGTGACAAGGGCTCCCCAGGGAAGAAAAAATCCTGAAAGTATCTTCAAAGACAGACAGACAGACTAGGGAGAGTTCCAGTGGTGGCCCATGCTCTTTGGTGTTTTCTGTCCAAAGACTTAGGATTGCATACCTGGTTCTTACAGGGGAGAGCTGGAGGAGCCCATATGCTCACCTCCTTCCCTTCACCTCACCCAGACCATTACCTCAGCAGCTCGGCTGTGTTATGGAGACATTTCAGCGTGAAATTTGTTTTTCCTCACTGAACTTTAAGCAGAATTTCAAGTGCCAAGTCTCCAAAGCCAAGTGGGGCTATTAAGAGATAATTACTAATTATGCTAATTTGAGAAGTAGCAGCCTTTTCCTTCCCTGGTCATTTTACGTGCAGCTCTCCTGAGAGAGCTGTCCCCTCCATGTGCTATAACCGCCTTCCCTCCGAGGTGCTTGGTGGAGGACAGCACGTCCTGAACCTCCACACCCCAAGTCTGGGAAGGTTTATAGTCCATCAGAAAGTGCAGCAAGACTGGAGATCTTCTAGGACAGGCAATGTCCTGGTCATCAGTGATTTATACTACTTATTAATTTGTCCCACGGCAACAATATTTATTGTCCTTCACACTCCGACCAGAGGAGTACATTTGATTTCTGATATATCTCTATTTCCCCCTCTTCATCTCTGAATCTTAATAATAAATCCTAAGTATCGAAGTCCTCGGTAGTGTCGTGTGACACCAAATTACACACTACGGGCTTAATGGGTCTTGGATTATTATCACCCTTTCTCCTACAAAGTTACTATTTAGAAGAAAAGCGAGTTATGAATCTCTGGGTCTGATGTTGGTCACATAAACATTGTTTCTGTAATTGGCACATGACCACATAGACGAGAAACTGGATCAACAAGCATGAGAGGATATTTGGAAAGTTGAACATTCGTGTGGGTGTTGGAGAGGCCCCTTCACCCCTTGGTTCGCTCCACCCATGAGGAAGGGGGGCACTTGCTTCCCTGGTAAATTCAGGAGGCCTGATGGAGTCGTCTGTCTCTCTTCCTTGGGTGAGGACGTGGGGTCACCTATCCTTGGGCTCCCCCCTATCACCCACCACACTCTCACCTTTAGCCCTGTTTTTATTGGCCATGAAAAAGCCATATTGGAACTTGGACTTTGCTCCTTATACCATTTCCCAACCTGTTCAGACCAGCATGGGAAAGAGAGGAGCTTTCAACACACTCCTGAAATGCTTCCAAGGACTGCCCAGGGAGGTTGCAGGACAAATACAGCCAAACTAAGGGTTCCGAGTGTGGAAAGTCATCATGTCCTATGCAGTGTATGTTACTGTTTGGAAGTCAGTTCTTGCAAACTCTCAGGGAGCATTCAGCCAGTGGCTGAGGGACAGTGCAATGACCTGAGGCCCAGTCCAGTGCTCCCCAGGCCTCCAAAACAGGCTGGGGGCCGCTTAACCCAACCCTGAGGAACTCTGGAACATCAGTCAGCCCGAGTGCTACGGCTGGGCTGGATCTGACTGTCCCTGCTTCCTGTTCTTTCCAAGTGCAGTTGGCCTTGCCACTTTGAACATGAGAAGCAAAGCTGTGCTAACTGATGCCTGTGGCGTGGCCAGTACTGGTAGGGAGCCTTGGGCGTGTCTATGAGCACTAATTCAAGGCCCAGTTTTCTTATTCTGCCCTTTGACAGAGAATGCATTCTCCCAGGGGACTTTTTGCTGAGGGGCTCCTACCCTTGACAGAGAAGAGAGGTGATAATGCTAAGAAATTCGGGGATGTTTAGAGCTAATCTGCCAGCTGTGTGATCTCAGGCAAGGTACTTAACTTCTCAGGAACTCAGTCTTGTCTTGCATCAGAGATTCCAGTAAATGGGGAAGTGACCATTATTGGGCCCTTGACACTGCTGAGTGATAACCCTTTTCATGATGGTAACTGAGAAAGTGTTTCCTCTTTGTCTGTTTTATTGTAGATTTACACGCGTAACTTCCTCCTTTATAAGGAATAGAAAGAGTGTTGGCTCTGACATTTCTAGGTTATTCCAGATGGTGGTAGACTTCTTACAGCTGCCTAAAATTTAGTACGACTCTGAACTGTGCTTTTCTGCCTCCAAAAGCATCCTGATAAAAACGAGATCTTAATTACATTCTCTGGGTGTTTTATCCATTTAAAGTTAGACTGCTGCTTGGTTTTTATTTCCAGGGTTTTCAAACTACCCATTATTTGTGTTGCTCAAAATCTACCCATTAAAAAATTAATTTTCATATTATGTATGTCTCAGATCCATTAAGACAATTCACAAAACAATACTGTTCTAAGTTGTATCTAAAACAGATGTTCCAAATTCATGCCCCTAAGTTCCTCCAGGACAGAAGCCTAGGGGACAACGACTATTTTCTTATTTGTAACTATATCTTTGCCCAGCTCCTGACACACAATAGGTGTTCAAAACAGTTGCTTTATACTAACTGGTTATTTTCCAAACAGAAATAGAATAGTTTTTCATCTCATAAAAATTAATATTTTTGGGAAGGAATTCACACAGCTCGTATGTAGGCAAACATTACATATTTTAGATGAACTCTGTCTCGTACAGAGGGAAGAAATTACATTCATTCCATTCTTTTTCTTTGCATATGCTCTGCATGAGGAAGCAGGCATGGGAACACTTCGTGTTGGGGAGCTGGAGGCTGACCATGGGGTGCTAACTGAGGGCTCTGGGAAGGCTCCCCTTCACCCTTCTCCAGAAAGATCTCTCTCGGTCCTGCTGCGGATGACTAAAAGCACATTATAATGATTGCACTGGGTAAAAACTCTTCTCCTACCAGCAAGCAAGCCCCTTAGTTATGACAACGTGTTTGTCATCATTTATGCTTCCTTGTGAAAGTGTATCGAATGGTTTCCAACGTCAGCCTGGTGACATCAGGTTTTAAGAGTGACCAGTTGAAGAAAAAAGTCTAGTTGGAAGGGGATAGGTGGAGTCAGGGCCTGGCCATGAGAATCCAGACTGACGTCCCAGGACACCTGGGAGGGGGATATGCCTGGAGAGGCTGGCAGGTGACGGGCCGCCATAGGAACTTGGCTGAGGTGTTTCAGAAATGCTTTAAGCCGTAGGGCACAGAGTCCCCAGTAAAACAGTCCATGTCCCTGGCCAGCTCTCATCTTACACACGGAACTCCCCTGGCCACAGGGAGGGGGCGGATCGGGAAAGAAAATTACGTTGGGCCATATCAACCTTAAGATTTCACAGTTGGATGGGTGGGTAGCAGGACACGGAGCTCAGTGAAGGACCAGGATGCTTAGACGCAGGACATACAAACACAGGAATGCAGAGACTGTATGTGTGAGACCCACGGCGGGACTGTGCTAGGGGCTTGTTCTCAGTTTTCCAGCGGGTTTTAAGGAGCATTTTTAAGGCCCCAGATCCTCTTTTGTTATGCCAAAAGGGTGGGAATTAAGTGTTTCAGGTGAGTCTAGGTCAGCCTCAGTGTCTTAGCTGCAGAAGCTTGTTCGACGAGGACGGGGTCAGAATTTGATCAGCGGGCGCTGAGGACCTCCCGCAGTTCAGTGAAGCTCCGTGTCCCAGGTCTCGTGGGGACGTGAAGAGCTGAGGTCGCACTCTGTCACCTTCAGGCTAGCCATCCATGTATATATTTACTTGCTTCCATGGGAAACAGAGAAAGCTAAGGTAGGGTATGCAGGACGGGTACGTACCACGGGAAGGTAACCACAACACAAACGTGGATCAGCGCCTGATGTGCGGTCAACCAGTGCTTTACAAAACGTGTGCCCTGGAGTTCTGATGGGTTCCAAAGCTTAGTTCTTTCTTTTGCACGAGAAGACTCCATGTGATTGTGTTAAAAAATGTTCCAGAGCTTAAAAAATATTTGATGCCGTCAACCAGTGCTTTACAAAACGTGTGCCCTGGAGTTCTGATGGCTTCCAAAGCTTAGTTCTTTCTTTTGCACGAGAAGACTCCATGTGATTGTGTTAAAAAATGTTCCAGAGCTTAAAAAATATTTCACGAGAATCGGTAGGACAATGTATGTGTAAAAAGACTTAAGAGAATGAAGGTTTACTTTGAGCTAGACCAGCAGTTCAATAAAAAAAGAAAATGTAAGCAGTTTGTATATAAAATTGGAGGTGAGGATTTGGAAGCTTGCGAGGTCTGTGCTCCAGGTCAGCACTGCTCTGGGAGGAAGGGAGGACATAGAACATCGGCCGCGTCTATGCTGGCCCCGTGAAACACTACAGTCAGCTGAGGGCTGAGCAGTCGGCCGGAGGAGCAAACAAAATTGAGGAATGTTATTTTTAAGGCTAAATGCTAATCTTTGTTTCATTTACTGAAAACTAAAGCTTAAATAATTCACCTAAAGAGCATTTCTAATCTGCAGGGAGCCTTTACTTTGCTGGTCAGTGCTGGCTTACAGGACCTGCATTCAGAATTTGTAAAAATGGTATCCTTGAAATTCAGCCTTAAATGGTAACAACTGGGTGTGGGCCCTATAATCTCCTTCTTACAATTTGTATGTAAATAACTTGAATTGGCTTTTAACCTATTAGATGCATAGACCCTCCTGCTGTTGGAAGCCTCGTGCCTGCCCTTACAGCCCTGATACAACCACGCCAGCCCGAACACTATGAAGTGACCCCACGGAGACTGTGAGCGCCTTTAACGCTGCGTGCGCATTTTAGGACTGGCTTTGTCTGGACAGTCCAACAGAACCAGCGGATTAAAAACCAGATGCTTCATTGAAACCTTAATGAAGTCCTTTTATAACCATAATGTCCAATTAGTTACATATGCTCTCATAGGTTCCTGAGTTAAAGAACCTAATTTTTTTCTTCCTGTGGCTTCACACCCTGCTTTATTGCTTTGATGAGAGAACAAGACGTCTGTAATGCAACTCTTTATGTTTCCTTTCTTGCCTTGGCTGCCAGGAGGACCAGCACTTTATCGAATGCTGAGTAGTCAGATTATCTCCCCAAATTCTCAATCTGGAAGTGTATTTTCTTTTGCAAAGTTTCACTGTATCTCTGACTTTTATGGTAATTATATATTCTTCTTTCTGAAAGTAAATGGGGTTTAAGGAAAAAATAAAAGCCACTAAATGCATTTTTTTTTTCTATCTGGATCATAGATTTTTATTAACTGACTGGGAAACTTTCATAGTTATTTCATACTAAATGTAATAATATAATTCTTTTAAAACTGTGGGTGATAATTGACCCCAAAGATCTAGCAAATGTAGGAATGTGCACGTATTGTGATATTGAAACGGAATGGTCTCCCCAAGGGTGCTGAACAGGAGTAAACTCACAGCGTGGGAGGGTGACCCAGCCAGTGACGCACCACCCACCCCCAGCATTGTGTGTCTCATGCTCGCCTTGCTCTATTCTTTTAAAAGAATCCTGAAAAGAAAGTAATATGATCGTTCTTATGTATAAGCAGTTGAAACTAAACACGTTACTTCTAAGCCAAAAGAGCATTTACTGGAAATAGGGGACTCGTAGAGTGGGCAGAGGCTGGGGAAGTGGAGCAAAGGAGGAGGCGTTCCGGAAGTTTCCAGAGGTGTGTGGCGGGACAGTGAGGCTGGCCTCCCTTGACCTCCAGATGACGGACAGAGCTCTGGACACCTGGCTGGACAACGATGAACGTTGGCTGTGGGTTGTGCTTTGTGGAGGCCCCTTTGGGTTTCCAGTGTGCACGTAAGTGCCACCGTGGGCCACGTGGCTTTCCCAGTCACAAAGGTGGCTTCGAACAGATGATAGAAAATAACCCAAAATCTGGTAGATAGTCCTGTAACACGGCTGGTGACAGGGATAAACAAGGTGTTAAGGGGTCTAAAAAATTCTGGTTCTTAGGGAGAAAATAGAGGTTTTAGATCAATTAAAAATTGATCTACAGATCACTTAGTATCAGAGTCCATGGCGAAGGAGCCAGTGGGAATGTTCAGCAATGCTCAGTTAGGTGGGCATTTCCTAATCCCACTGAAGACTAATGTTAAGTGAGACTTTACTGTATGGTCCCAAAAAACGAAGTTTAAAATGTTATTTTTTAAATTTTAAAAAATAATATAAATTACATTGCATACTTCCCCTTGCCTTCGACATTATCAACAAACACGAGCTCCGAGAAGCCTTGTAATAGAACAACTTTTAAATCTATAAAAATCAAAATATCCCAAGCTTTTATTTAATTTTTTTAACATGCATCTTGAATGTTGTATGCATCTCCCCATTTGGAAATTTTACTTTACTCTGCCGCATGGGAGAAATGACCTGCTATAAGACATTGTCAGATTTACGATTCACAATCTCTGAATGTGTATCTCTTATGGAAGTCAAGGACCTACTGGAGAGAATATGATAGCAAAATATTAGTTACTTAAAAAATCTAGGAAATAACCCTCAAGTTCACACGTGCCTTGGTGGACAGGAAAGTGTCCTGGAGCCTTTTGGATTCACACCGGGACCCGCGGGGCAGACAGCGCCGAGATCCCTACCGAGTGTGTTTCCTCGACACATTCATGTCATGTGCTCCTGACCTGTCCGTCCTCTAACAGGACAGCAAACGGACCTCCCGACACCGGTGTACAAAGCCACATTACCTGTCTCTCTGCCTGATTAGGTTGTGGGTTTTGCATCAGTTTTGATATTGGAAGTTTTCGGAGCTCTTCTCATTTGTAAGTCTTCCCATTTGAACTCACTTTCTGAGCTCTTCTCAGATCGGGCTCATAGCTCAGTGATTTGGGGGCAGAAACATCAACATGTACATGTGATGTGGTTGGTGTCTGGCCACCACAGGCGTGACAGGGCAGCCCGGGGGTCCGGGGGGCAGTGACACCCTGTGGTGGCACCTCATGACCACGGGCGTCCAGATCCTGCTCCCGGCAGCGTGCCTGGCTCCCCCACGGGTGGTCCTCCGCCCCCGGCACTGGCTGCCTGCTTTCACCCCTATTCTCAGACTGTGCTCTGGAAATAGTTCCAGGCTCTCCCAATACACACGCACACCAAGGATGATTTTGAGTTGGTTTTATGAAAACAATCAAAAAATGAAATGCTCTCTTAGACAAATATAAGGCAGGAATATCAAAACCACAGATGTAACAGTAATACAGTTCTTGGGAAGATGCAACGAAAAAGGGAAGGAGAAAAGAATGTCTTGTGGGGGGGTCTTGGAGTATTCAGTGGAATTATAATACTATTTAGGGTTGTTTCGTAAGTTCTGGGACAGGGGACTTTAACTGCCTCCAACGGGAAGCTTGCAGGCATCCTTTCTCACTAGCCCCTCACTGCAGATGGACCCTGGCCCTCCTGGGGCACAGCTGTCCACGTGACTACCCTTGTTAGGAAATTGTTGGTGGAGGCTAGACAGTCCACTTGCGGCAAATTTTGGGACAGAAGCTGATACAACAGTGAAAAAGCAGAGAAAGTATAAAAGACAAGTAGGTGAACACTTGTATTTATGTTTTTTTCACTTGCATGTGCCTGGTGTCTCCCAGCCCTTGCTTGGTGTGGATGCATCTATCTGGAAGGTTATCAGAAGGTTGAGGGCATCTGTTACTTTTCCTTCAACGAGTCCACGTTAAACATTATCCTTTTGATGTTCCCATTACCTTGATGATGATGATCCCACAAATTCAGTTCCACTCGGAAACTCTACAAGACCTGCCGTGATCATAGCCGAAAGCCAAGGCAGCAGGGGATTGATGAACAGACCTAAATTTCAAAGTCAAGATTTTTCCCTTCATCAGCTTGAAGGAACTCAGCAGAAGACTGACCAGGACGGTAACTGATTCATGATTATTCAACTTGTGTAAAGAATTAAAGTCACTCAAAAACAACAACACGACAAACAACAAAGCAACAAAGAGAAGGAAATGGCGCAAAATATTATAAGAAGTAAAAGTTTACTATGTGTTTTAGGGCCAAATAAATGTTAATATAAAAGAACTCAGAAAGAACAAGTATTAAAAATTAACTTAAAAAACATAAGCGTATGATCAGAGTACTTTCTAAATTTGTCCATGCATTGTTTTCCTCTGGAAAAATGAACAGTCATATTCTGTGACCTGGCTTTGCTGTTTTCATACTTGTAACACGAAGGGCAGAGGCACGATTGCACACACATTTTAAGTCACTCAGATTAGGAGCAATTTTTGTGGTAAATTGACGGGGAGTTGGAAGATATTTTTGCAAATAAAGAAATTTATGCATTGGTGTTACACCAGCGGGAAGTTCACAAAAGCCCAGTTAAGCCGGATACACTGCCTGCCACGTGTGACCTGAGTCCCATGCACGATGTTGTTGGGATGCGGCTTCCTTGGTAAACTGAGCTCTGTGTCCCAGGCCCAGGCCCCCTTCCCCCGCGATGCGGTCTGTGTTTTATCACTTCTCAGCTCTTGTCTGTCCCTGCTCCAGATCCAGAGCCTCCCGTAGTCTGTGTCACCTACCGGGGAGCGGCCAAAAATCTCCACGCAGTCCTCCATGGTCTCTAAGTTCAGGCAGGAGGGGACATCCCATTCTCATTTCTGGAGAAAAGGGATGGAGATTCATTGGCCCAAGAATTGGTGATTTGTTTACCATGGAACTGAGCACAACAGAGGTCCTACCTGGTGTGTTTAGGTAACATGATGTTACAAATATGGTTTCAAACAGATGGAAGGAGTGATTTCAGTCTGTTGTGTACAATGTCGTCCGCGTTCGTGCCCCTTGGTTATGTTGTGGGAGTGCCCTGTGCTTCCTTATGAGGGTCTCAGTGACTTCACCATTTTGTTTTAAGGTTGGCATTTCCAGAATCGGGGCTCGTACGGTGAGTGCAGATGTCCTATTGACTATTCTGTACCAAATTTGTTTCCGGAGTCCAGATTTCATCCATTTACTCAGTGAATTTAAAACAGAGCCTATATGTTTACCTGTGGCTTCAACCTGATTTTGACTTTGTTTCTCCAGATCTGAGCCAGCTTAATCTAGGAGATTGGAACAGTGAACTTATCCTTCACGCATGAGAGTGGATAAACACATCCTGTGCGCAAACACACAGAAACACACACACGGAGTAACGCAGGTGCTTTCATTGTAAATCCAGACGCAGAATAACCAAGAAAGTGTATTTAAATCCGATGAATTCACTTTATAATATTCAGAGTTAGTTCCAGCATTTTGCTGAATGAACACTGTGTTTTATTTTCGCTGCAAAATATTAACTAACTTGAAAATCACAACAAACAAAGTGCTCGTCTTGACAGGTTCCCGTGTACTGTTGTGTGAACAGCTCGCCGGCTTCTTTTTTTCCCCTATTTGTCGTTTGAGAGAGAGAATTTAAAATGTCCTCATCTCTAATCTTAGATCCTTAAATATTTTTGCCCCATGCAACAATTTATTTTGGAATTAAATCTGTGTGCTCTACTTATTTCGGAGTATATTTATTTTGGAATTCAATCTACGTGCTATAGAGACATCGGAAAACTGAAGATGACGGCGTCTGGGTTTGTTCAACAATCGCTACGGTTTCTTTAATCTTCAAGTCAGAAAACTGTGTTACTGACACCACTTAAGCAAATGAGCACGCAGGGGAAGATAATAGACACAAATATTTGCATGGATGTGCTATTTACATATATACAAACACAGCCACATCCACACATTTATTAAGACATTACGAGGAGCTGGTTTCACGGTGAAAATGGTGAGTATGAAACCCTCCTTGGAGCCCTTTCTACCACGGCTCTGTGTCACGGCTGTTATGGGCGCCGGCCACACTGCTGAGACGTTTCCACAGGAGGATCCCAGGCAGCAGTGAGCCCCACGGGGCCCAGAGAACATGGGCTCTGGTGCTCTGCCCACCCTCGCTGTGGACGTCCCCTCCTTCTGAGGGCCAGCATGTTGGATTCCACCCCACAGCGATGGTTCCTTTCACCCAAGAGCAGCTGATCAAGGACCCACATTCCTGGACTCCGAGGCTGGCTCTGTCACGCCTTAGCTTCCTGAAGTGGCTGTTTATCTCTTTGGGTCCCCCTCCCCTCATCCGTCAAATGAAGACGTGGTTGAGCTAATGATACCCTAGGATCCTTTTTATCTCCTGGTAAGAAGATCCCACTGATCCCACTCCAGTTGGAAGAAGAGTGGTCGGTCAGGGGTGAAAATGACCCCCACTCACCCTTCCTACAATCATGCTAGTTCACGCAATTGTTAACTGGAGTGAGGGTCTTTAGAGGGCCAGGAAAGGAGGGAACAAGGCAGGATAAGGTAAAATCCACTAAAGTTCGTACCATCACATCGGGTGACAACATCATGACAAGTGATGGAGCAAAATATTCTGGACATTATTTAATCAAATCTGACGTTAGTCCGATTGTACAAGAGTAGGTCATCCACTAGAAATGTCATGGCTCATATCCTGGAGACAGGATGGTCATGAAATGGAACCTATGAATTCTCTGGTGTGCACTGAGGTAGGCATGACGTTTCTGGAAAGAGAGCACTGATAGCCTAAAGAACACTTTACGTTTCAGGAAACGTCTCTGAAGGTGAGTAGGATTGTGCTTTTCTGTCCGTTATGGGCTGGACTGTTTCCCCCCAGATTCCCATGTGGAAGTCCTAACCCCCAGGACCTCAGAATGAGACTGTATTTGGAGACAGATCTTTTATTTTGTTTTGTTTTTTTAAAAGACTTTTTATTTTATATTTGAGGAAGAGAGAAAGCACAAGCAGGGGGGAGGAGTAGAGGGAAAGGGAGAAGCAGGCTCCCCACTGAGCAGGGAACCCCCTGCCCCCACCCCCGTCGGACATGAGGCTCCATCCCAGGACCCTGGAATCATGACCCAAACTGAGGGCAGATGCCTAACTGACGGAGCCACCCAGCTGTCCCTTTAGACAGGTTCTTTAAAGAGGTGACTAAGGTAAGATGAGGTCACTGGGTGGACCCCAGTCCAGTTTGACCAGGGAGAAGGGATCAGGACACAGACACGTGCAGAGGGACGGCTGCATGAGGACACGGGAAGGGGACGGCGTCTGCACGCCCAGGAGAGACGCCTCGGGAGACTCCAACCCTGCCCAAGCCCCGACCTCGGGCTCCCGGCCTCCAAGACTGCAGGACAGTGGATGTCTGTTGCATGAGCCCCCAGGCTGGGGTGCTCTCACACACTAATACACTGTGATCTAGACTTTTCCACTAATGAGTACAAAAAGCCCCTCCTATTCTAAATTTTATCTTAAAAGTTCATTTATAGTCACCTAAATATGACAATGTACGAATACATATACACACACATATAAGGGTAGGCGATGTCTCTGCATTCGTATGTGAAACTTGAATATTTTCAGACGGAGGTGACTTTGATATTAGTGATAAGAACCCCGATCTGAGCAGTAACATTTTAGAATAGAGAGAAATGAGTCAAGGCCATTTTGGGAAACAGATCAGCTCAGCTTAAACACCCAGAGAAGAAAAGTCAAAATGAGTCAAGGGCAGTTGGACTCAGGGATTTCCTTCACCACCTGGATTAAGGATCAGACGGTTTGCTGGGGAAGAGGCGTGGACGCTAATGTCAGATTTCTGTTGGTTTCAATTTTATCACCTCCTACTTTGATTGTTTCCCTGATGTTTGAGTTTGGAAACGTTCCTAAGTCTCATTACAGATACATATTCTAGACCTAATGAGAGCAGCCAGCGTCAGTGCTGCCAACGTAAGCAGACCAGGTAAGTCGGACGCACTGACGACTTATCTTCCGGTGCTGGAGCTTGGGTGTGGGTCTACACACACCCCCTGGCTGAAGAACAAGTACAAGACAGAAACAGAGATGGAGAGACAGAGATAAGTGCAAAGTTCTCTAACAGGTAAGAGACAAGAAAGACCAAGAAGCAAGCCACCTACATAGAAGCGAGGGACAGATTCAGTGACTCTCGTCTTCAGGACGTATTCTGTGTCCACAGTATTGGGTGGACGTGGCAGTGGGAACACCTTCAAGGGCTATTCGAGTGAGCTCTACGTCCTACTCTGTACGACCTCCAGGCAGAGAGTGCCAAGCTGCTAGATGCCATGTTGGCTTCGTGTCTCTGGCTTGGTGCTGGACTTTAGCATTACACAGACGCACGCAACACTTGTCCCTAACAATGAAGACGGAGTGACTTTTTGTGAGCCAAGAAGCAAAATGGCAGCTGAGTTCTTGGGCAGTGCCAGGAGGAGCCAGGTGTGGGCGATTCAGGGACAGACATGCATCCTCGAGGCAGGTGTGCCCCGGGGGGCAAGCTGAGGCACAGGAGAGAGGCTGTAGAAGACTCAAGGGCAGAGGACATGAGCTCCTGCTGCCCAAGAAGCATCTTTGAAATCTGCATGGGCCTGAGGGTTTCACGTCACCCCATCCTCATGCATATCCACGAGCTTGCCAAGCATCAGGACAGCTGGCTGGACAAACGGTACAAATGTGCCTCCCGAGCTCTCTGGAAGGGGTTTTGTGAGCTGCGTCTTCAGCGTGGACTACAGAGAAGCCAGAGCCGGTGAGATGTGCTTTCTGACTCTTTTAGGACATTTTCAGAGCTTTTGTTACGGCTTAATGTCTGCCATTGACCATGGTGGCTGACACACAAAGTTGTCCCGTAAATGTTTGCTGCATGAAAACATTCGGATTTACATAGCAACAACTTAAAAATAAATCAGACAGCAACCTTTATAATTTGCAATCTAAATCTAATAGTTGATTCTATGGCAACCGTGTATTGATGGTATAGGGTGAGATAGCCACTGTACGGATTTATGGGAACACGAAGCTCATCATGGTCCCCATCCCAGAAGTCACTACACACACAGAACGATGCCTGCCTCTCACACCAGCAGGTGATCCTACGTCATCATCCCAGACACGGCTTCTGGGTTTGGTCCCATACGCTCTCGCCCATGGTTTGTTCCCTTACGTAAACTGCCACAGCTCATACGATCTGTGCACAATCCCCTTAGAAAATGCTCCTTCCTACTATAGTGTCCTGATTATTTCCTTAAGCAATTCTCATTTCAAAAACAAAATCAATTTTCTCAGTGGGTTTTAATTGAGTAGCTATTACATTTTGACATTGTGGGAGAAATAAAAATGTTCAAACCTAGAGGGGTTTATATTTTAATGAGTTAGCTTTTACACAGGAGTTTCACTTGATGTAATAAAAGAAACATAATAGAAATCCAATTTTGTAAAAAAAAATGCAATAATACTTGGCATTAAAAAAATTCCCGTAGAACCTAGTAGTGTGTTAGGGTCATGATAGTTTTATTTTATTCTGTGCTTTGATTTTAGCTTTGTACGTGTATATCGCCGTACACAACATAAGCCCAGAGACAGGACCACGCCAACTCATGTTTCTCGTGTATTTTCAGCTCCTCGCTCCTTGACCTTAGTGCAGACGTAGTCCTTCCATCAGATACGGCCCTTGTCTGAATACACATAAAATGTTTAAGGCAAAACTGCAAAGCAAGACAAGGATGCCCCATACTTTTAAGTCGAGTGGCCTTTCTGCTTTAGAAGTATGGAGAGTGAAACGTAGGAAAGTGAGCTCTGATCAGGGCACAGGAAGGAAGAGACAGAAGTTATCCTCTCTCTGTCTCCCTGTCCCTGTCTTTCTCTCTGCAGAAAAATCTCTTCCTACCACGTGATTTTTGTTTCTCTCTTGTTTTGTGATGGGAGAGGATAGATTATTTTTATTAGTGACAAAGACAAAAATATTTATTTCACTTTGTGTGAATAAAAGGATATTTTAAAAGAATGAGGTTTTGGGACTTTAGAATTAATGAATGTTAACATCAGGACCGTAAAGCACGGTCATATACCAAGGCCGTTTTTTTACTCTCTCAAGGAGTCTGTGCTCTCAGTTTACTCAAGATTTTTGTTTTCTGTACACGATTTTATAAATGTCCATCTAAGAACATATATATGTTAGATTTTCGCTATTTCAGAGATAGATAATCTTTTAATATTTCGATATCCCTCATTTCAACAAATGCTTATGTGTCTAGTGGCCCCTTGAGCAACATCAGGGGTGAGGCACCAGCCCCCACACCGTCGAAAATCCTCATGTAACATCTGACTCCCCCAAAATCTAACTACTAAAGGCCTACTGTTGACAGGAAGCCTCACTGATAACATAAAACACATAGTTTGTATGTCGTACGTACTGAATACTGTATTCATGCAATAAAGTTAGCTAAAGAAAAGAAAATGTCATTAAGAAAGCCATACGGAAGAGAAAATACACTTAGAGTACTGCTCTGTATTTATGGGAAAAAATCTGTGTGTAGGTACAGCCGTGGAGTTCAAACCCGCATTGTTCAAGGGTCAGCGGTATCTTAAATCTCGACTGCCATCTCTCTGTATCTGCGGCGCAAACATGGGGAACCTACCCAAAAACACACAAGTGCATTTTGTTAATGACTTGAATTCTTTTTTTTTTTTTTTGGCTTTTTAAATCTTCTTTATTTTTCAAATAGGTAATACATTCACGTGGTTCAAAAACCAAAACATATGCAAGGCTATACAGTGGAATGTCTTCTACCTGCCCTCGGCCCTCCTGTCCACACTGCAAATCCTCCCCTGCCCCTCACCCCCATAACCTCTGATCTTGGTGGCTTATGTTTCCATCCATACTTTTTTCAGGCATATACAAACAAAGACAAATGTAAAGTCTTAATTTTTCCTCTCATTTTTGCCCAAAGAGTCACATCCTGTCCATACCATGTGCTTGTATTCACTGTTCTTGTTAGTCTTCTCACATCCCTAGATAGCTTACTCGTTAAAGTCTTTTTCTTAGTCACTGCTTGGTATTCCATTACATGAATGTACATATGTTTAAGCAATCCCCTATTATGGGCATTTGGATTGTTTCTAGACCTTGTGTGTGTGTTGCTTCATGCAGGCATAAATATGTACTTGTAGAATAAATTCCCCAAAATGGAATTCTGGGGTCACAGACCATGACAGTAGCATAACCCCTCCATACAGGCAGTTACCCGACTCACGTACCACCGGCATGTAAGACCGTGCCTGCCACCAATGACTTGAATTCTATTCATTATCTACATATAAAAGCCCAAATTATAATTTAACTTCCCTACAAATTGGTTGAAAAAACTCAGGTGATTACATAAAATTATATGAACTCTCAAATTTGTTAGATCTAAAATAAGTGTCATCCTAAATGCTTAATAAGTGAACATTTCCCTGAATTTCAATCAGAACTGAATAGGCGTCCCCCTGCAGATGCTGACAGCTCGGCTGTAAGGCCCGGGCACACGCTCACTACACGGCAAGGCCACCTGCCCAGGGCGCTGCGTGTGCTCCCAGGGCTGCGTCTTTCGAGGGCTGGCAAAGTGAGGGGCCCCCCACACTTGGGGGTTGTCTTGGGGTTTCTCACCAGCTACTGTTTATCCTAGCATATACCTGGGGGTATAGCAATGATTCCTATTTCAAATTTATTTTTTCTTTAGAATGGAAATAAGCATCGAGTCATTCGAATTAAAAAAAAGTATCCTTGAACCATATTTTTTGGAATTAAGAAGTCACTTCAGGTTGCAATTCTGCTAGAATCTGGGTTGTCCTTTAAAAACTTTCATCTACAGCATTAGCAGGGAGAGCTGCGGTGCTCAGAAAGATATCTTCGTGTCGATGGTTAAATATGGCCCCTTATGGTTTTATTCACCCAAGGAATAGTAAAAGGTGGTACTTTCAAATACTCGTTCAGTGAACATGCAAATCTATAAAAGTCTCCTTTTGTTTGAAGGGCGCATGTCAGATCGTCTGAGCTTGGGCACATGTGCCGCCTCCGCGCTCGGGCCCCACACAGTCTGGTGGAAAGAGAGCGCGTGTTTCCTTTAAGGACATGATGCTTTTGCAGCCCGGAGCCTAACGCAAGTCGAGCATCTGTTACGGCCAGGGTTGAGTGAACCCAGCCAGACTTGGGGTGCAGAGGAGGTCAGAATCTATTTTGCTGACATTTCTGTCATGTTTAGTAAATTGCACTTTTCCAAAAGCAATTAAACTTTTAGGAAATACTGCATTAATTTTCACGAGAGGGATCTGGGTACTTCCGATGGACTGGCAAAATCTGTTTTTGAATCAATTACTGGAGTCCTAAGCAGATGCTCTGAGCTCGTTTATTATGATTCCCAGGTCCTGCTTCTGACACAGTAGCTCCCCCACTTTTTACTGTTTTTAAGCAGAGAAGGGACTCCGCGTGGGTTTGCATTTTCGACTAGTGACAGGTCCCGTTTCGGAGAGCTGAGTCCCCTCCACCCTATTTTAATGCCCCATCTAGAAGATATATTTGAGAAACCGTGCGAGACACCGCAAAACGATGAGACAGGTCTTCCGTCTCTCAGTTGTGGGAAACAAGAATCTGGGGTTTCATCTGAAATAAATGGAGCAGCAAAGATTAATTAAATCTATAAAATTCTCCTAAGCACATCCCGGTCAAGGTATTTAAAAGAACACTTTGTATTATGTGCAAATCATTGGGAAGTGTTGGGCTATCACTCAGGTGTAAGCTTCGCTTCTGTATGGCACAGACTCCAGGAAAGAGTGGTCACTAATACATTCTGAGCAATATCAGTTTCATTCTTTTGTCCAAACGGTGAAGCAACAGTAACAGAAAGAAACCTTGTTCTCCTTCATAAATAAGTTCTCCGTGGGCGCTGTTACAAACATGCTCGGTGGGACGGATGCAGCCAGACTCAGGCTAAAGGGAGCAGGTGCTTACGCTAGAGATAAAACCTGTCCTGGTCCACCTTCTGTCTACACTGCTGGACTTCTCTCCCTAATGCCTCAGAGATTTTGATCTTCCTAGGAGTGGAGACAGAGCTGTGCCTTCCGGCTGGAGGCCAGCTCCCAGGAATCTTCACGTTGGAGCGGGATCAGCGGCTGCACACACGGCCACTCGGACGGTCCTTGCACTAGATGCTCGGCCGAGCCGACCTCAGTCCCGCACTTCAAGTGCACACAGTGAAGAGAAGCTTTTATCAGTTTGCCTCTTACGGAGTCAAAAGAAACGATCTTGAAATCTAAGGGCTACCTGAGCGTTTATAGTATATGACTCTTCCATTTTAAACATAAATGCTGCTTTTCTTTGTTTATATAAATGCTCCATTTACTGGACACTGTTTCTTAATCAAGCATCAAGTCCCCTCTTTAGCACAAACATAAAATTTATGGTACCTGTTTGCTATTTTTTGAGATTTAAAATGTAACATTAACTATTGATAGTTTTTATAATTTGAAACAGATAATAGCAAATGTGTGTGTATACACAGACACACAAATGTGTATAACGCAAAGAGGACACTTACTAGCCACTTTGTTACCAGAAACCAGATACTAATTGTATTCATTCCTCTCCAATAAAATAATAAAATGAACTTATTTTTGCTGCCTTTCATACACAATACCTGTAACTGGAATAAAAGGTGAGTAAATGCCCACAGGGTAGGAGAAGAACCAGACACTCAGATTAACTTTTTTTTCCCCAAATATTTATCATTCTTCAGAAAACAAAATGAAACAAAAAACCACCACCACCACCATCAAAAACAACAACAAAAACCCACCACCTTCTGTCTTTGCAAGTGATCAGGTTTACTTTTGGAAAAATTACAGATCTCTTAAAAAGCACATCTATCCATTTCTAGGTTGTAATTCTTTGATGTGGTTCCTGGGACCTGGATCCACTGATCAGCGTGCAGGTGAGGACAGGGGCCTCTAAGAGATGCGTTTGCCAGGATGTTACTGAGACAGAGCCAGACAAGAATCAGATACAATTGCCTTTGCACCCCCATTCCCTTCAAATAAAAGAAACAGATCAATAGAAGTATAATGGCAGAAGGGGACGTGTTGCGACCGAGGTTAGCACGCACGCAGGGACAGGGGTCCGTCACAAATTTCTGGATGTGCCCTCCTTCCTGTCTCCTAAAGCCCCACGGAGCGCATCAGACTCACACGTGGTTTAAGAATTGAATAAATGCTCCCCCTCTTTTTGAAAGTAATGTCCTTTTATTTGATAGTGGTACATTCTTAAGTGAATTATAGTATATTAATAGCTAGGAATAAACAATTCTCTTTGCCTAATGAAACATTTAACGGCATATACTTCTGTATTTCAGTAGGAGGAAAAACATTTAATTGAAGAGATGGGGTTAATTCAGGTTCACTCTACTTAGAGATACTTAACAACGTGAATTCAGACGGGGCATTGCTGGGTTGTTTTCCTTGTAACGTGGAGCCACAGGGCTAGTGCTAACACTCACGAGTTGGGATATTTTGTGAAGGACATCCGTGCTTTTCATATTTTGCTTGGCATTCACCTTTTATTTTTTTAAGTTTAAAAGTGACTGTAAGAAGTGCTTCTAAAATTTTGCTTTTACCATGTGGAAATTTATCCTTTTAGAAATCTTATTTGCTAGTAATTAAGAGCCCAATTAGCCAGCGCGGCATCTATTTAGAAATAATGTATTTACATGATGGAAGAGCAGCGTAGTATAATTATTTTTGGCCTTGTGAATTATTTAGAATTGTCCACATTACAAAAACACTAACATTCATTGTCCAGCATTTTAGAAAAAGCAGCAGGCAGACCTACAAATGCTCAAATGCTGCAACTGTCTTTGCTGGGCACGCAGGTACACAGAGGCACAGCCACAAACACGGTTGTGGTTTTTAAATTGAACACTGAAGGCTCTCAGAGCATGAGCTAGCTTTCCATGCCTCCAATAAGAAAAATACAATTTCCTTAGTCTGCATTTCCTTACATAACGCTCTTCTGGGACAGCGCTTCGGCAATCCCTGGATCACCACTATTTAGATACGGATACATGGATCTCATATTTTTATTCTAAATTCAAGTTCTCTCATCATAGCTAATGCCCTCGAAGCAATCTCAAATTACTGCTGTGACACGGGTCACTAGAAACCAAAGGTACTAACACAAATTTTAAAGAGAGAAGAGGGGGGAGAAAGCCCTACGCAATTAGATGATGGCACGCGGTTTAATCAATTTAGTTTTATCACGACATCCAGTCCTTCCTCTTGAGCTGTCAGACAGCGAGGCAAGCGGGAGCACAGGGACGCGTGGCGCCGGAGCGGGGCTGTGCCCCCAGCAGCCAGGTTGAGGTACCATCCTGCGATACACAGGCGGTGACAGGCGAGGAAGAGTCCCACAGCCTGCCCACCTCGTCCTTAACACAGTCTCTCTATTTCATTAATTTTTCATGGAATCCCGTTTCACAACAAGCCTGCGTCTGTCGTCCATCTGCTGCGCTGACTCTGTTACTCTGTTCCTTTTGCCAACTTTTTATCTGCATTTCACCACATTCCGCAAGCAGCCCTGCGCCTGCTCCCGCCCTCCTGTGATTCCTCAGCTTACTTTTACAGAGCAACACCTTGCATTGCTGTTTCCAAAATTCACCTCCAATTTTCTGAAACTCTGTAACCCATCATCCTGCAACAGTATCTAGATTTCAAGCATTAACTTATTTTGTTGCCAAATGCCTCAAAAAAAAAAAAAAAGAAAGAAAGAAAGAAAGAAAGAAAGAAAGAAAGAAAGAAAGAAAGAAATAGAAAGAAAGGTCATGTGTTGATGACCAAATCCAATTTGCCAACTTAACAAATGATTGTTTATAGAGCATTTCTAATAGTTTTCTGAAGTTCCTTCCCTTTCTCTGTCTCGTGACTGACGCCCCTTGCTCAGAACCTTGCCCTGTTTACCTGTGGGAAACAGATAAATTTGAATTGGTTCCCAATCCATCTCCAAATAGGTTTGCATCAAAAGAACAGCTTTAAAAAAATTTCTAGGAACTCCAGTCACTTTTACACATTGTATGTGCTCCTGGTCGAATACTAAACATAGTTTATTTACAAAATGCATTTCATGCTGGTGCATACCTTCTTGGACAACCACACTCGTGAAAGAAAGAGCACCACAAATGCACAACACAATGTAGGTCCTAGTTTAACGATTAAAATTGCACCTATGCAATCCCTCGGACACGTTATCCGGAATGCAGCCAATGATTGAGAGATTATCTGATAAAATCGGAAGTGATTTATCTTTACACAGCGTACTGCTTCCACGAGTACCTGCCTCTTATTCCACCTGGCTGAGTTGATACTAATTTTAAATAACCTTAAATCTTTACCTTTATCATTTTGGGCAAAATGACAGATCTTTGATACCATTCATGCACCCAAGTTCTTGTCTAGTACGGGAGACGTTTCTCCAAGCGCCTAACGCAGACTCGGTTGTGCCCAATCGTCTCGCGTCGTTCCACCCAGAGCGACAGAATCAAGCACCACCTCCCCGAATCCCCCACGAGCAGTGAGCTGTGGGGGTATTTAGTAGATAAAGAAACTGCACAAACCACAAGAGCTCCCAGTGTTTTCTGACAACACGTCTCTCACATGTTACACGGCGTGTGAGCATCCCTTAGCCACCCACATGTGTACAAATTACACGGCTTCCTTCTCCTTTACGCTGTTTTTTTTTTTTTAGCTGCCTATTTTTCTCCTACTTGAAACTCAAATTTTGACATTTGTTTCACGTGTGCAAAAAATGTAAATCATTCATAAATAATTTCTACGAGGAAGTCCCAACTAAAAAGTAACATGCCGAGAAAATGCAAAAATGCATCATACTGGGTCCTGAGAAGAGAACGGGAGGAGATTGGCGGGTGGGTAGGTTTACTCCGAGCATCTTCTTTAAAGTTTATCTGGGAGACAAATGCAGGTCCCGGCTAGTTCATACCTGGAACTAAGTTTTTTTGGGTTCTTACGGGTATATACTATTCCCTGTGTGGTACAGTGGCTAAAAATACTGAGTAGAGGAAAATATTTTATTTCTGAGGCCCTGGATCCTACTTAAGACGAATGAAAGCATCGTACCAATCCCACACTTACGCTGTAGCTACAGTTTTAATTTCAAAACCTATAGATTATTTTGACAATAATAAGTGAAGTAAGAAGAAAATCACATCAAAGCCACTTTTGGAATTGGCACATAGAAAACTGACAGCCTTTCACAGCCCCGGGAGCTCAAAGTTAAGATGCATCTTCAAAAATCACCCTTGTTCATTAGAATAGGGGGACAAATGACATTAATTCTAATTTATTTATTCCCATATGAGAAGAGCCCTTTGCTTTGTGCTCACGATCAGAAGCCCCAGTTGGTACCCGACAGAGCCTTACCCAAATTCCTTCACAACCTTCGGCACACACGTGGATTTTAAATTGTGACAGAGTTTTCATAACTGGCTGAGCTTAAAAGCCGAGGCCATTCTATTCAACGGCTGTTGCTGAGATTCATGACTGGTAGATCGTAATTTAAATTCACCATTTTTCTCAGTACGAGAGAAAAACAAGGACCTATAATAACTGGGAATTACACATAAACTGACCTATTCCCAGCAAGTGCAAATAACGACTTAACGTGTCCCATAATGGCTATGTTTTCTTCTTAATTTGCCCACTTACATTTATATTATTAACTTTTCCCTAAGAAGTGAATATTTAGCAGTTTGAGTTGATTCTCCTACTAAGGTGGCTGCCGGCAGAGGCCACAGGAGACTCCCCCCCCCCCCACATGTAAATCTACGAGGCGTAGAAATTATCTCACATATACTCATGAGCCTTTCCCACCTCAGTTTTTGGGTATGAAAATGAAGAGACTTGGTTTATTTGAAATAACCAAGGCATAGAAATATTTCACACAGAAATTTCACTTTGAATTGTTGTAGTTAAGTTTATAGCAAATAAAGCCTTCCTTCAGATTTCTTGTTTTTCTTTCCAAAATTGGATGCCTTCTAAGCCAGCATGGCTGACATTTAAAGGTAAGAAAAATGAATTTGGAGAAAGGCACCAACATCCGTCGGCTTGTATTTTATTTCTGTAGGATGCTGTTTTATTGTGAAATATTAGTCCATACTCTTCAATTTGAATATTTAAAATTGGCTAAACGAAGATAACGGGAAACATGAATGCTTAGAATTTACAAGATAATGTTTCCTTTCTTCCTCTCTTAAAAGTTATAGTTATTATTAAATTCTGTGACCCCCCCCCCCAATATCATTGTCACTTTCTGTTGGCGTTGTTTTGGAAGGCACCAACAGATCTGTTCCAAGAGGACATTTTCAGGTAACAAAGTGAGCAGCTGGCATCCCTCTGGCAGTTCTGAGAGTTAAACCGGAATCACAGAATCCCCGTTCGGAAGCCCAGGGCTCTGACACTTCCCGGGAAGGTGTCAGCCACCCCTGCGTCCTGAGGTCCTGACACAAAGCCGTCAGCAGTGACTGTGTGACACTGGCATGGATATCTCCAAACCGCCTGGCTGATTCCTGTTATTGGAAGAAGCCGCGAAGGGCTCCGGGAATATTTGAGAGCAGCCAGGGAGGGCTGTGGCAGAAACTTATGTTAGGCCACTGCAAAGATGCATGTTCTCCGGGGAGGGCGAGCGACCTCCACGGTATCTAACAATGCATCCTGCAGCCGAAAACTAGAAAACCTGATAAATTTTAGTCCTGTCTGCCTCACTGTTCCATAGGGCTCTGTATTCACTCTCTCTCTCTTTTTTTAATCAGCACATTTCAAATAATAATAAGAGCTGAACTTTCTCCTGCAGACTCATTGTAAGGAGCTGCTGATCCCAAGTTCCTCTCTGGGAAAGAAAGGACAGGAGGCGCTGGAAGAATCTTTCCCCTGCTGGGTGGACTGCGTATGGGTGACGGCGGCATTTTAGGGCATTTTCCCTCAGCCCCCGTGTGGAAGCCCTGGGCTGGTGATGGAATGCACGAAGTTCGGGGCGGCGGTCCCCAGAACATCAGTGACGAGGTGCGAGCATGACAGGGAGTCGTAGCAACCTGTCATCGGCTGCTTTTTCTGTCTTTTTGGTTTGCAGGGGGGTTTTTTTTGCCACTAACGAGCTGTAATGCCTATTTCTCTTTCCAGGTTTTAATTTCTGCATCTCCCCCCAGGAACAGCCCCTGCTTTCTGCAGGTCCCAGTGTTTATAAAACAGCTGGGCACCAACCAGACTAAGTAGGAACTGTCGGCCAATTTGGAAATGTGACTGCCCGCACTCTGCCCATTCCTTCCTCCAAGACCATTTGGATAGAAGAGCGGGCACCGGGTCTTGTCCCTGTTTCTGGGGCTGCTGGCTTCAGTGAGTGTTTCCTTTGGCACCGCGTGCTAATGTCGCCTCCGAGAGGGTCAGAGGCAGCGCAGGGCTGTGGAGCGCGAGTCGGGGAGGGAACTGTCCTCCGGCGAGAACGGTGCCCCCGCCGCTCCCAGCCCAGGCTTTGCTGAGCCCGCTGCTCTGGTCGCGTCCCTGTCCCCTCTGCGCTCGCAGGAGCCCCCAGCCCTTTACAAAGGGATCTGAACTCTGGCGCGCTCTCCTCTGTACCGACGCCCCACCTGCACCCCAAAGTAGAGCTGTGGAAGCAGGCGGCCCCCCCAGACACGAGTACGCGGACAAGAGTGCAGTTCGCGGAGGCAGCACAGAAAGCCACGTCCTTACCTTTCCTCTTCGACCGCCGCCGCCTCCTCCTCTTGGACTTGCATTTGAGTTGACTGCTCAGCCCTCCGGAGCCTCTGCTGGTCCCCAGGACCGATGCCATGGCTGAGACTCCGCAAGCAGAACGGGAGAGGAATCCTGTCTCCAGCAAGCTCACCTTTCCGGCTCCTGCCACCGCCGCTGCTAAACGCTTCTGCCAACCAGGGAGTGAGCTCACTTTTTAGGACTGAGCCCTCACGCGCTCCCGCCTCCTTCTCTCTAATTGTTCTCCGTCTCCAGCTGGGCTGAGAGGCCCGCGCAGCCCCGCGCCCCGTGGCTCCGCGACCCCACGCGCCGGGAAGGAAAGGTGCTCCCGGCGGGCTGGGCGCTCCCTCCCCGCTCTCCTCCTCTTCCGGGCGGCCTTTCCTGATCTGGGCTCCGAGCGCAGGGCTCCTACTTTGGCATCTCTGCTAGTTGTTTGGCAGCAACCACTTTGAAGCCAATCACGCAGGGAGCTTGTCTATTTGCTGCTGCAAAGTCTAATTAGGTCCAATCACAACTGTCTTCTGGCTCTGACATCAGCACCACCAGCCCTTTGCCTCCCCTGTCAGCTTGCAAACTCAGCTCCCATTTGGACGGATGGAGCTGTCCAGGACCTGGTGGCAAGGGGAGGAGACCGGCTGGGAGGGAGGGAACAGCGTGCAGAACCAGCTCGTCTGGGAGCAGCCTGAGGGGGCCGCTGGCAGGAGGGCTGAGCCGGGGGGATTGCAGGCTTCCTGCCTCGACCACAGGACAGCGTGTCTGCTCCACACACTCAGAAGGATGCAGGGACTGTCTCCCACCAAACAGTTGTTAACTAGTTAATTCATTAGAATGCTCGTTGTGCCAAGGGGGAAATATCTCTCCAAGAAATACCGGGACCTCGCCTCCTCAGACGGGGACTAAGATTTGCGAGTCCCTGGAAGACAGCCTCTTAGGGGTATTTGTTTTTCAGAGACTGCATGTGTGTCTGTTTGCTTGTTTGTTGTTGTTGTTGTTTTCCCTTTCTATTCCTTGGCTGTTCCCTTTGCCAGAGAGATATTGCACAAAGACAGAAGTACTGGGATCTGAGTCTGATTTTTAAGGAGAGGGATTTTAATGGGTTGCTTTATTTAGGTAACAATGAAATGAACATAGGGAGGGCTTTCATCTGATGGTTTTATTGCCAACTATAACATTCAGAAGAAACAAAGTCATATTTACCAGGAAGTGGATTGCAAATTGAAATAGTTTTCAACAATTTTTTTTTCAGGGCTATCCTATTGTTTCAAGACTATACTTATGGAAAACTAAAAAATCTAATGTAAGATATAGGAAGAAAAATAACAAGGCATCATTATTATCTTATGCATTCAATCCCAAAAGCTATTAATTATAATAGTAATGGTTTGGGGGGGAAAATTCACCCTCAAAGTCATTAGCAAGAGTTATGTGTCATATGTTGATATGGAAATGGCACACAAGTATTTCTATGTTATTTATTACTTTATACATACTGTTTCCAAGCTCTTTATGGGCCTAGAAATGTCTAGATAATTTTCTTTTATAAGAAAAAATAACCTCTTAGGGAACATGGGAAACAATTAAGATGTTCAGATGTATTATGTGGTGAGCTGATGGATCAGATCTCATTTTTCATTGGTGAGAGAGAAGACATGTGATTTCAAATCCTAGCTCCCTTGCTCTGACTTTGGGCAAGTCAACGGCGCCTCAGTTTCCCCATCTGTGAAATGGGCATCACAATGGTATCAGCCTCATGGCTTCATCTACACCTGAGAATCAGTATAAACAGTACACTTTACTCTGTGATTGTTCAGTAAATTAATCCAGTAAACACTTTGGAGAGAATGAGTGTGTATCACAGGTGGGCTCAGAGAGAAGGAGCTTTAACTCTCTGGCTCATTTCAGACCGATAAATGCAGTCGAACCAGGCCCGTGCTCTGTGCCTCATTCCACACTTTCACTCCCCCAAAAGCACAGCTAAACAAAGCTGCAGATGATTTGTCTCGGATGCTGGTCAAGTGCACGACTTGCCCACCTACTCTCTGCACACAAGAGATATTTGAGAGCATAAACCACACGCGGAGAAGGAGTTGGGGGGCTCTCAGACTCCCCAGCTCCCTGCAACTCCCCGGCACGGACACGAAGTTGCCCCCCTTAAAACTGGTCCCCGAGCTCAGAAGCTGAGGGAGGGTGCTTTGGGCGAGCCCTGCAAACAAGTGCACAGTCACCTTCGAGGCTGTCTGCGTCCAGCGCTGGCCTTGCTCACACCCCCAGCATCGCCGAGGCAAAGATGGTGCCCCTGAGACACGTATGCAGGACTCCTGCTGTGTTGGAGCGTGGGTACGAGAAGCAGAGAACACAGCTCCCTCTGCTTATGTGTTGCTTCCGACTTCAGTGGGGGGGGCGGTGAAATCAAAACCTGGATTTTAACACTTAGTGTAGATTCCAATTTGAAGGTTGGTTGAGATACAAATGTTGGCCAATCTTTGCCTTTCTTGAAGTTCCTCCAATGAGTGGGTGAGTGAGTTTGTTTATTTTGGTGTAGTTTTTGCAAACATGGCTTTAGAATAGAAATGTACTATTTTCTGTATTTATTTTGCATAAGATAAGGCATCATGGATGAGGCAGGAGTGCTGATAGCGCATCTGGAAAGTCTGTCCCTCGTAGGAGGAAAGGCTTTTGAACGGGTTCATGATTACAAATATTCTAGCTCAAGGATGGCTTAAAGTGAGCCATGGCCACAATCCTCCATTCTTCCGATGAGCCTCTCTGCCTTTTGTCTGTTTCCTAGAGCACTTCGGCTCAGCTTGGCAGCCTAACGTGACAAGCAGAAGTTGGAAGGGGAGCAGGAGCCAATGTCACCCTACTGCCCATCGGGAGACGTCACTGATGTGTGTCTTCAGCCAGTCTGAGCCAGTCCCTGCAAAGAACCGGGCAGGAGCCTCCCTGGACAGCAAGGACTGCCCAGAGCCCGCTGCGGTCCCTCACTCACCTGTCGCTGGGTCGCTGCACGAGGGACGGAAGGAAGGGCTGCACAGAGCCTGGCCAGAGGGAAGCAGTTGGCCCAGGAAACTGCTTCTGTGCCACGGAAGGTGGCTCCCGTAGCGGCTGGGTGGGGTCTCCCCCCCACCTTCCATCCTTGGGCTTGCGGGAACCCTAACCGCAGAGCTACTCCGTGTTACATCTTCCCCGTCCACCTCTCCGTAGCCCGCACGAACCATGAGGGACGCCACGTCTGTGGAGGACATGGAGCCGGGTGCGGAGAGAGATCACGCGGGATTCGTGACCGCAGTGGCCATTTGCTCAAGGTATAGGACTAAGTGGATGGTTTATGCTGCAACTTGTTTGATGGTCACGATGACTCCGTGAGAGCAGGACGGAAACTCTGTTCCTTTTACACGAGAGGACACGGAGGCCCAGAGAACTTAGGAAACTTGCCAAGAGTGGCAGGGGTCAGATCGTGGGCCCACAACTAGGTCATCCCAGCTGGCCAGCCTGAGAGGTTTACCACTTCGTTCTGCTAGTTTTTATTCTAGAGTCCGACACGGGGGGTCTCGTGAGCTTCTACAAGCCTGCTCTGAGATACGTGACACTCTGTCCAACAGTGACTCTGCGCTTCAGTGTTGCTGTGTGTGTGTGATTTATAAATGGGTAGGGTTACACAACACATAGAAAGAGCTCCTACCAATCCCTCCCGTGTACCTTGGCTTCTGCACCTGATGTCTCTGTCAAGATGGGCCTCTGGCTGTCTACAGCTCCCTGTGACTACCTAGATGCGGACGTGCACCTGTGTGTGAGGGAGGAGCTGGGCATCGGTGCTTGCTGTGGGCTCCCCGTTCCTGGCTACACCTGCAGAGGCCTGAGGACGTGTTTATCACTCTTGAGCATTCCACGTTTTTCTTTCTTTCTCTGAACAAACCTTCGATGTGGGCAGGAAAGACCTCATCATCGTTACTTTCCCCCTGGGGTTACAGAGGCGCTGACCATTTGGCGTGTCTGGACCAAGGTTGCATGACTAGATGGAGGAAGAGCCAAGACTCAGTTGGAGTGTTCCAGTGTAGTCCAGAAAGAACATGACTCAAAACTCTGAGGCTCACGTAGCTGACCGGACTTTCTGTTTCCGCCGGACAGGGGCCTGAGGCCTGCACCGGGACCCATGGTTCCAGTGATTGCATCTTCTGGCCAAAGTGCAAGTCCTTTTATTGCCATCCCTGCGTGTTTTCCCCTAGACTTCTTGGCCAACATACAATGATGTCACTTCTTAATTCATCACAATGTCTATATTTCTATTCAGTTTAAAGTAGAGTCAACTTGGTTTCTTGTAGGTTCTCCAGAATAACTAAGAACACCCACAGAAACTAACATGACTTATTTAGCGTCCGAATTTTGGCCAATATCCCCTCCCCTGTGAGACAACGCCCGCTGGGTGGAAAGTAGCAGAACAAAGGGTCCCCTGGAGATATTTATGTCTGCTGACTCACAACGGCCTCACAGACGGCATGAAATTATTACTTTTCACAAACAGGGAAATAGCACAAGAGCGCTTTTTTACTCTTTCATCTTCCCCCATTGTTCTTAAATTTAAATAACTCACATCAAAGAACTTGGACATGAGACCTAAAAGTATTGGAAAATAATATATCAAGACAACAGCTGCTGTGACACGGGCATCATGTTCACATTCCATCCCAGGGCGCGGAGGGACCGCGCAGAGGCCCACGGGTGCGGGACACAGTCCTGAATGTGAAGACGCTCTTTGTACAACGCTATTAGGAGAATTATTTTCCCTTTGTTCTTTTTCTTTCTCCTAAGCATGCCTATGGTTCGAGAGAACACCAGACGCATTCTTATCAGGTTCCGGAATGCACATAGCGTAGTGCAGGTTTCCGAGGCCTCTTTTTCAGACTTCATGTGATGCTACTTCCTGGCACACACGAACACACACACGCGTGTATGCATTCCTAGGTCAGATAATTTTGGCATGCAAAGTTCTCTTCATGGGCCAATGTCACAGATTGTAATTCCCACGTACATTTGCCAAAGCGCATCCTCAGGCTAAAACTGACTTCAGTCTGTGTTAGTGTTTAAAGAAACACTGCTTGGAAAATACAGCTAAAGAGAAAAAACTGTTCGGAATTTGTCACCGCGAGACCCGACTTGGGATCCTACTTCCTGTTGTACTACGTCCGGTGTTGGAAGCCACGTACCTCTCCAGAGCCGCTTCTGTAAAATGAGCAGGAAGAGGAGCCCTGAGCTGCTGGGAGCAGCCGATGAGCACGGGCGGCCGAGCTCCTTGTGAACGGACCTGAGAGGCTGGCATCACCGTCAGCACACGGTGACTCCCCCACAACCAGCAAAACGAATACAAACCCAGATGGTCTGGGAGATAAACAGGGCCCATGAGACGATGGCCTCTCCCTGAGTGGGCCCTGCAGGCACCGGGCCCCCCTGGGTCACGCGGCCCAGGGGACCGAGGCATCGATCTCTGCTGTGGAGAGATTCCAGCTCCTGCACACGCGTGTCCTCCAGATGGGTCTGGCGGCGGCAGGACAGTGTCCACGCCGTGTTCAGTGATCTTTCCCACCTCTGGTAGAGTGAAGTACGGCATTTTAGGACTAAGGATTTGTGCAGGGTGTGAGAAGCCATGACCTCAAATACTCCTTTGAACACCATGCACAGAGTCAGCTTCTTGCACTTACACTTAAAATGCCCTTGGTCGCTAGTTTCTGAAATGTGAAAGCTTAATATTTTATTGAATCGTAAAGAATTACCATTATTTAGGGGCGCCTGGGTGGCACAGCGGTTGAGAGTCTGCCTTCGGCTCAGGGAGTGATCCCAGCGTTATGGGATCGAGCCCCACATCAGGCTCCTCCGCTGGGAGCCTGCTTCTTCCTCTCCCACTCCCCTGCTTGTGTTCCCTCTCTCGCTGGCTGTCTCTCTCTCTGTCAAATAAATAAATAAAATCTTTAAAAGAAAAGAAAAAGAAAAAAAAAGAATTACCATTATTTAAAAGCCTTCCTAATTATCCCACCCCATCCTAGACTTTCCCTTGTGTCTTAAACCAATACGGTTCAAACAGTATATACGTATGTATATATTTTTATGTTTCAAATCTTCTCCTGGAACCAGTGATTTTCAAAATGAACAACGTTGCATCCCCAGAGTGCCGTGTGACAGCGTGAAGAAAGGAAGAGGAGACACAGATGGAATTAATGGTTTGGAGTGTTAATCAGTGTAATAAATTGAAAGGCAGGATGAAAGCTCTTCAGGAATACATTTCTGTTGTGTGCACGGGGTGGGCTGACGGCATGGATTTATGTTAATTCTCTACCTGGATGTTTAAAGTCTCAGCACTTCACTTCCTTCTACGGTTTCCTGGATTCTCCCATGATCTGAGACGCGGGCTATGCGCGTCTATGTTACGAAACCCTCACCGGTCAGTGACCGGGCCTTTCCCCTCCTCTGCCCGCAGCAATCAGAAGCAAGGGCAGGAGGGGAACGGAGGGCCAGCTGCTCATCCCACTGTTCGCCTGCTCTGAACCAGGATTTGACCATTTTATGGAGGTAATTTTTAAAATCTTTCATGATAATTCCCAACTTTTGGACAAGGCAAAGAAGATAGAGCTAGGAAAATACTAGAAGGAATATGGATATGGGTTCCTCAGGGGGTTTGAACCTCGAATGGAAACTGCCCGTCTCCGGCCTGACCTCTCGGAGAAGACCCTCCGCACGGGGCCTCCTCCCGCCTTGTCCCTCTGAGCCGACTCACCAGTGACATGGGCGGGCCCGGCAGACAGGCTCGCGGGCGATGGGGGCGTCCCTGTGAGCAGAAAGCACTTAATAGGATCCTGTCACTGAATAGACGTGGTCCTCGGGAAAGGTAACCAGACATATTAGCAAGAAACATAATTTGGTTAGAAGAGGTTTGTGCAAACCGCATGTGACAGCGGTGCCTCCTCGGACGGCAGCGTGGCTGTCACCCGTCACCGCGAGATACACACTTGCAGGCCGGGCGTCTGAATTCCCAGAGACGCACTATTATTCTCGCATTAACCAGGACCCCGGGCCTGTGCACAGCCGTCCTCAGTCCCCCGCAGGACGGTCAGGAGAACAACGTGCCCCCACCGTCTCGTGGGGAGAAGGAGCACGGCCTGAGCAGCCCTGCGCGGAGGGGTGACAGCACAGGTGACGGGCTCGCCCTCTTGCTCCAAACTGGAAGCGAGCAATCTTACGAGAACGTCCTCCTTCCTCCACACTGGCCATGCCAGTCTGGGCCATGCCCCGGCTTCAGCCCTGCAGTCCCGCGCCTCTGACATTTTCCCGGCGTGGGGCTGCCCTCCAGGGCTCCGCAGGTCCTTCCAGGGATCTGCCCCATGCCTTCTCCTCCGTATTTGTGTGTTCGTAGATCAATCCATGACTCCCACGTCCCGTCTCGGGGGTGTCCCTGGAGGGGCCGTTCGGCTCCCGCGGGGGGAGACCCTGCACCCGGCTCCCGGCGGTGCGGGGGGAGCACCTGTTCTCCAGTGCGTCACAGGGACGATCACAAGGCAGGATTCGTGAAAGTTATCGGAACAACGGAAAGCTGTGTGCAGATACAAGGACACCCTGTCTCACGCAGCACCTCACTGGCCCGTGCGCAGGGCTGGGGCCTGGGCTGTTCGGGACCAGGGAAGGGGCTGAGAGCTGCGGCCAGAGCACAGTCAGCAGAGCGGGCGGCCCTCCGGACCTCGCCCGCGCGCGGCCTGGCCTTCCGCTTCACTGTAGGAAGGAGAGGCACGTCTCCGCCCCCTGTCGCCCACCTGCACCAGTGCCTGGCCCGTGCTGAATGACACTCGTGCATTTGCTAAGTAACGGCATAAGCCCCGTGACGTCACGGCAGCACCCCGACAAATGGTGACGTCACGGCAGCACCCCGGCGGCGGTGCTGGAGGCTGACTTCTCACGTCAGCGCTGTGACCTTGGGACTGTGCGTGTGGCATTCTCCGATGGCTGGGGCCTTTTGTTCCTTGCACGCTGCAGATGCGAAGCGTGAGCCGGGACAGCGCAGGGCCCAGGGCAACACCGTTGCTTCACGAACTTCTTAGTCCGCGCGTCTCTGATAGGAGTCTTCTTTTTACCGCAAAGTGTCATTAAAAGGTATCTTGGAGAAGTCATGGGAGAGGCAACTGCAGTCTCTGAAGAGGGAAGGATGCAGAAAGGGGGTAATTCAGGAACATTCCAAGAGAAACGAATGAGTGAGAGGGGGCACTTAGAGCCAAACAGGCCTGGACAAAGGCCCTGAGACCTGTGGACCAAGGAGAGCAAGCAAGGGGCAAGAGGGCAGGTTTCCCGAGTTGTGCAGACCTGTGTTCAGATCTGGCTTGCTTTGCACAGTACCCGTGTGAAACGGGGCACAGGGTATGAAGCCTGCGTGCGCAGACGGGACATGGATACCGCTCTCCTGGCGTCCCGACCCTGACACGCACCTGTTTACGCCAGGTGTGTGCACTCCGGGCACTCACTAGCAGGGCTTCTGTGACCTTTGCATGTTCTCCGCTGCCACACCAAACACAGGGATGTTACAGATGGCACTCTCTTCCCGGTAGGATTATTCCCGCGAACAGGAAGTTCAGAACTTTGGGGACATTTTGTTGTCCTACGTGGAGTGGCATTTGTGACACTCGGGATGCCCTGATACCGACCACAGGCCTACGTGAGGTCACACTGGTTTCCACTGGACACTCAGGGACGGCCTCTGGTCCTCGCCAGTCAGCCGCCATCCCGTCAGAGCAAAACGGGGTTTTGTCGGGACCGTCGAAAGCGAGCCATGTAAATTGCAGTTTGAGTGCAATCAATAGATGTGACAAACAGCTAATGCTGGCGACTGGGGACATAATGCAGGTGTGACTGTGGAGATGCTGGCAGATAACAATGCAGGGGAAATTGCAGGGCAGGGCCGCATTGAATGAGTGCGGTGCAAAATGAGCGGCTGCACGCGGGTCAGGCGTCCCCGCTGCGCGAGTGTCTGCGCCCCTGTCCCTGGTAATTGTTAGTGGCAGCAGAGCGCCGGGGCGCGGAGGGCAGGTGTTCGGCCGCGTTTGTGCTGCATTTACGTGCAGCGAAGGCTGCTGATCTCTCCTGTCAGCGACCACCTCCCGGTGGACAAGACACCGCGGAAAATACGGAGCCCCCTTGCCTGGAGTCAAGAGGCCTGTCATTAAAGCAATAATGAATTCCGGGGCTCTCCTGGAAGAGGACCGGAATGCACAATCACTTCGGGCTATTATTAAAATGTTTTCAGTGTCTCTGGTCGTCAAGGAACAGTTTGTGACAAATGAAGGGAAATATGCTAATATGGTATTTCTTTTAAAAAGGGAAGATTTGAGTTGCAATTTGAAAAACTTAATCTTATATCTTGGACTTGCCTGTACAATGGCATTTCACTAAGTTTGATACCGAATTTGAATAATTTTGATATGTGGGTTTTCGTGACTTCTATCATTGTGAATATATTTCTATTTTCCTAAAACTATGTGAGTTTTTTATTTTTTTATTTTTAGAGAGAGAGAGAGAGAGACAGAGGCAGAGGGAGATGGAGAGAGAGACCCCAAGCCAACTCCATACTGTGCGTGCAGCCCAATGCGGGGCTCGATCGCACGACCCCCAGATCATGACCTGAGCTGAAATCAAGAGTTGGAGGTTTAACTGAGCCACCCAAGTGCCCCCAAAACTATGTTGTTTGTTTTAAATCATAGCAGAATATTATTAGGCACTGCCATTGTTGGACTTTTACAAGGAACTCACAATTTTATGATTGAAGTGACCACTTACTTCTCTAAAAATTACTGTATTAATAATTAAATATATTGCTTTTTAGAGTCTTTAAATCTTTAAGTACAGCAGGAAAACAAATTCACTGATGATTGTGTGACTGTACTATAGACAACTACCCCTGGAACAGGTCGGCGAGGCCCGGCCCTGGAGCTGACCGCCTTCTCATGGTGGGTAACCACACTCACACGGTCACTGGACACCAAATGCCAGCGTCCCCCCTTTGGAAGGTGGGTTTCCTGACGTCCACGAGGAAGGCCAGAGGGACCTCCGCCTTCCCCTGGGGCCAGCGTGGGCATGTGGGGGAGACCCACTCGCAGGCTTCTGCTTTTTCCACTGTGTCAGCTTCCAGCCCCACTGTCGGTGACTGTCTGTGCTCTTCACGTAACAATTGTTGTTAACAGTCTTGCATATTCTCGCATATTTCTCCAAACATTGATTTGCCCACATAATTAAGAGAAATGTTTCAGGGAGGCACACAGTGTAATAATGTTCATTAACGAGCATTTGTTTTTTTAGGGTTTATAGGCTAAAGGACTGTTCGCTGCAACAAAGCAAAGCCTTGATGGAACCTATTTTCTTTGGTAAACAATACATCTAGTTTTTATATTATAATGAAAGACGTTCTGTAAAGATCTGCAAACCAGGGTCCGTGCTTGTTACGGCCGTTGCAACGTCCTGCGGATCACGCGGCCTTTGCTTGAGGGGCGTCAGGACTCTGTACACGTGTCGTCTGCAGCGAACTCTCCCGCCCCAAGGTGCCCAGGGTCACGATGCTGCCATGATGGTTCTCGAGAGGTAGCTGGGCCTCAGAAGACACTTTCTGGCTCGAGATGAGCAAATCCAGGAACAGCAGCCAAGGAAACGAAGTCGGCGATGGGGAAAGGGCCACACAGGCTCACAAGCCCAGCGTTAAAGCCATCCTATCTTGGACACAATTTAAAAGGAAGTCAGATTTATAATTTTAAGTAAATTTTGCTCCTCTCTTTCTTCTCCAAATATTTTACTCTTCCTCATCACATCAGCTCATGAGTTTTATGAAAATTTAGAACGAAAAGGAACCTTCAGCGGTCAGCTAAAGCAATGAATTGTCCAGCTTTTCCAAGCCTGCGTTCGCATAAAGGAGTACGCGGGTCGCCAGTACGGGAATCGGCAGTCGCCGGCACCGGGTCCTGGAAGCAGAGCTGGCTCTGCCGTCTGATGGCCCCTCGCTCTGAGGAGGCCCCCCCGGGCACGGCCTTGCTCCATGTCCTCCAGGAGCCCAGTGTGGAATGGCTGATCTGCTCCCTTCGTTTTGCAGACGGGGAAACCGAGGCTCTAGGTCAAGTAAATGAATGACGGATGTCTCTCATCGTCTGATCCTAACTAGGTCATCCAAGAAGCTGTACCTAGTAATCTCGTTTCTAAAATTTGTTATCGATTTTTCTATCAAAGTTACCTCAAAATTTATTTTATGAAGCTTCACTTCATGTGCTCGTCAGCTGGGTGGTTCCATGTAGAGAACACCAGCTGACAGAGTACCACGTATGTTCATCCCATGGGGTCTCAGCTCCCTCTGCCAGTGTGAAAGTGGAAAATATTAGGTGATCATTATTAAAACCCCTTTATTTTCAGAGCACAAGAGTACTGAATGGTGAGACTTGCAGTTTCCAGTTGGGCATGTCAGCAGACTCAGTCTTGTGCACATGATCAGTAAGAAACCAGTGCCCCAGGATTAGGGAGACAGAGAATCCAGAGGCTCGGTAAGGACAAGTCTGTGACCCAGTCATGGGCGGGAGCCCTCACCTCTGAGAGTTTTACCTCCTGGAGCCCTACCAGGTCCTCATAGCGAATATCAGAGAAGATCCCTTGGGCTTCCTGCCGGGAGAGAGCACAAACCATCTTGTGCCAGGACAAGGCACTCTGTTCTCCACAAGGCCTGTCTCGGGGGGAGATAGTTCACCTGAGCTAACCTTCTTGGGTTTTATCAGAGCCTAAGTGACCTGAAGGAAGGGACAGAGCCAACTCCAGTCCACAGCCACCATCCTGTCCCACCTAAGGGGGAGAAAACTGAGAGGCTCTGTGCTGGTCGCAGCCCAGGGGCAGGAGTCACAGAAAGAGTGAGATCTAATCACAGGCTTGGGGCTGCACAATGCATCTTCCCCAGCCCCACCACCACGTTGGTCAGGCTCCTGAGTGATAACAGGGGACCCATCTCAGACCTTATCTGGGAAGAAGTCTTTAGGAATATCCAAAGATGACAGAAAGGACAAAACAAGGACACTGGGGGAAATTTCATCCCGATACTTACAGCAACAGTAAGCAGTAAAACTGTCCTACCTTCTAGCCGGGTAAACGTAAACCCTCACGCTGAAAAGCCTGTTTGTCCAGGTATCATGTCCGCCTCTCAACAACAAAACAGTACAAGGCACAGTAAAAGAACAACACGGTGTGAAGAGACTGAGCAAGCATTCAGATTCGGCAGAGATGATGGAATCGCCAGAGCAGGAATAGAAAACAATTATGGCCAATATGCTGGGGGCTCGAATGGAAGAAAGTGGACCCCATATAAGTACGGTGAGTACTGTGAGCAGAGAGATGGAAATTCTAAGAACATATCAAAAGGGAAGGCCAGAGATCAAAAACCCCGTCACAGAAATGAAGGATGCCTTTGACAGGCTTGTGAGGAGATGATGCAGCTGAGGAAAGAATCTGGGGGCTTGGGGAGATGCCAAGAGAAACTTCCAGAACCAAAATACAGAGACAGAGAGAGAAAGAGAGAGGGAGGGAGAAGGAGAAAAGACAACAGAACATGCAAAAACTGGTACCACTGTAAAATAGGAATACCAGAAGGACAAGAAAGAGCAGAACGAACCAGATGAAAACGATGGACAAGGAACCAGAGAGCCAGCAAACTCACGGAGCTCCAAGAAGGATAAATATAAAAATGTCTACCCCTAGGCTTATAGTTAAGTTGCAGAAAATCAAAGTTTTAAAAGAAGCTGAGAAATAACCATCCTTACCTACAGAGGCACGAAGACATGAACTGCACTGAACTTCTCTTCAGAACCTGGGAGAACAAGAGAGAGGAGTGAAATATTTAAAGTGTAGAAAGAAAAGACTCCACCAAACCTAGAATTTTGTATCCAGTGAAATTATCCTTCAAAACTGAAGAAGAAGAAAAACCACAGATTGGGGGAAATATTTGCAAAACACACATCTGATAAAGGACTGGCATCCAAAATGTACAAAGAACTCTTAAAAGTCCTCTTAAGAAAATGATCTATTTATGTGAAAAGGCACCTCTCCAAAGAAGAGATGCAGAGGGCATATGAGCATCTGAAAAGAAGCTCCATGCCGTATTTTATCAGGGAAGTGCAGATTCCAACAAGGGGACACCACGGGGCGCCTATCAGAAAGGCCCGAGTGCAGGACTCGGACACCGGCACGAGCCGGCGAGGGTGTGGCGCGCAGGGACGCTCACTCACTGCTGATGGGCACGCAGACTGGGGCAGCCCCTCGGGGGCACAGTCTGCTGGCTTCCGGTAAAACTAAACATTCCGTTACTGCACGATCCAGCGATCGCACTCCCTGCTGCTCACCCAGAGGAGCTGAGAACGTGTGTCCACCCAAACACTGCACACAGATATTTATAAGCAGCTTTATTCAAAATTGCCAAAACTCAGAGGCATCCGAGATGTCCTTTAGCAGGTGATGGAGACATAGCCTCTGGTCCATCCAGACAATGGACTACTGTTCAGCACTAAAATGAAATGAGCTGACAAGCCATGGAAAGACGTGGAGAAAACTTGACGTCGATCTGAAAGGTCTTCCTCCTGCATGATTCCCACCATAGGACATTCTGGAGAAGGCAGAACTAAGGCGTCAGTAAGAAGTATCAGTAATTTCTGGGAGTTGAAGGGATGGGGGGATGAGTGGCTGGAACATGTAGGATTTGGGGGCAGTAAGACTACTTTGTATGATACCATAATGGCAGATACCTGACATTATACGTGTGTCCAAACCCATAAAATGTGTGACATCAAGAGCGGATCCTAAAGCAAACTATTGTTTTAGGTTTATTTATTTTTTTGGAGTAATCTCTATATGCAAGCTGGGGCTCGAACTCACAACCTCGAGATAAGAGTCACATGCTCTTCTGACTGAATCAGCCAGGTGCCTCCGAAAGCAAACTACGGACTCAGTTAATAATAATTAATGATTCATTAATTAAGAGTATTGGTTCAGTTGTAACAAGTGTGCCATTCTAATGAAGGCTATTAGTGATAGGGGACATGGGGCTGGGGAGGGAGTCTACTGGACTCTCTCAGTAAAACTTTTCTATAAAAATAAAACTGCTCTAAAATATATTACGATATAAGAAGTTTTTAAAATACAGGTTGAAAACCCCTCTCACTCTAGACATATCGAATGCATATCTAAGTAGAGTGACCACTCCTATTACAGGTACTAGAAGGGAGGCAAAATACGTGAGCAAATCATATGGGGTTAAAAATAAGAACAGCTTTGTAGAAGGAGACATTTTTCGTTATGTGACAAGGGAGATAATTCTCTAAGCAATCTTTACAAAAAGAGTCAGTCTGTTTAAGACGGGGCCTATTATTTCTGGGTCCTGGACATTGAGTCCTCTTGAAAATGAAAGTATTTCAAATTAGGCATATATTTAAAAATATTATGTAACAGTAATTATCTTGACGGTTGGTAGATGACACTAGCCATCCAGGAATAGCATCTCCCATAGACTCCTGAACGGGCAAAATCCATCGATTTCTCACAGTTCAATTTCATGTAAAAGTCGTTCTAACTATAAGAGCCTTCAGTTAGCTACAATAATTTTCAGGACTTCACAGTTGGAAACCAGAGAAAATGGCAAGAAAACAAATTGGTATCAGAGACTTATAGAAATTCAAAACATCTTACACAGACGCTCCGGAGGTCACCGTGTGGTCAGGTCCATGCTGGCAACGGGGCGAATCTCAACCCTGGTTCCTTCCTACAGCACTAAATGGAGAGCAGACGCTCGGGCCTCTACGGAAGGCAAGGTCAGAATCTTGGGCGGCTGGGGTCGGGGCAGCAGCCTCTGGAAGGTTCCACCGGTGAGTGCCGGTCTGGCCAAGTCTGAGGACCACTGTTCCACACTATCTCTGCGGGACGGTTTACTTCTGAAGAACAACCGCGAGTCACAGTCATGGAGTTGGAGAGGAAGGCTTGCTGGCAGCTGTAGCCTACTGAGCCAGGAGAGCTGACCAGCAGTCCTGCAAACCATTTCCTGTTTTGCAGTTTTGGAAAATCAAAAGAGCGCTAGTCTCTTACCTCTCAATTAAACAGAACTTGAGTGAACCAAGGTATCTATTACAAAAGCATTCTGGTCAATGAAGCTTTTTGGGGTTCACCACGCCCCTGAATTGGAGTCTTATTCAAGGGTCATGGTCTGAACCCCAGTGCGAGCAGAGATCACCCCTCAACCATCAATGGCAACGGTGGCTGTACCCCGGGAGGGCCGACAGGGCGGCCTTCTGCCCATGGGAGGTGTCCCTTCCCTCCACAGGCAGGCACTTAGCAACCCTCAAGTGCTAGACACCCTCTCAGTCACGGGATACATGACATCGATGTGCCTGAACCAAGGGGTTTCCCATAAGACATGCTGGTAGTGAGGGCATCGGATGACTCGGTGGCCCGTGCTAAGGGGGAGAGGTGGGTTATGCACGCAGCGGCGTCGGATGGAGAAAGCAGGGAGGGGCATGAGCTGGGAGACTCGCTCTTAACTTTCTGACCAAAGAGAACACTGTGTATTTACATTGCCTGTTAAGAAAGGTCCCGAGGACGGATGGTGTCGTCAGCTCTACCCTCCGGACGTGAACGGTTAGGGAGAGAGGCTGTGGCTCCAAGCAGGTCACCTGACGCCCCTTCTGCTTGGCTGTGCTTTCAATGCACCTGAGCCTTTTTCCTTATGGAAAGGTTGTCGAAGTGACAGCCACAGTACAAGCTCGTCTTGCCGTCCCAGAGGACCAGGAGATGAGGCTGCTTTCTAAAAATGGCAGTGAGGAAAAACAATAAATCCACGACTCTATAAAAGCCAAATGCTTCCAACCGGTACTATTATACATTACAATTTCTACAGTGGGTGAAAAAGTTCCCCTAGGATTTGATTCCAACTATATCTGGGTGTGGATATTAAGCACATCACTCTAAATACTTTCTCCACAACTCAAAATAGAAATTTTCATGACTCACACATCTAATAGGATATGGATTTTTAAAAAATATTTTATTTCTTTATTTGAGAGTGAGAGTGTGGGGGAGGGGCAGAGGCGGAGGGAGAGGGAGAAGCAGATTCCCACTGAGCTCAGAGGCCAATGCGGGGCTCAATCCCAGGACCCCGGGATCATGGCTGGACCTGAAGGCAGATGCTTAACTGAGTGAGCCACCAGGTGCCCCAGGATACGGCTTATTTTTAATGCTCAGTAAACACCCAAGTGTTCAACCCCCAAGTACTTTGCTCCACATTCGTTTTTACTTTTACCTACACTGTATTTAACAGTTTCTTAGTAAAAATGGAAAAACAATTCTATGAAAGAGAACTTGCTAATCTCACCATTTTTAATATTAATTCAAACCTTTAAAGTTAAAGAAATGATTTCTGTTAACATTGCTCTGGGCTTAATATGCATTTACTTTACATATACACAAGTTTGGGGATTTTCTCCTAATTTTTTGTTTTGTTTTGTTTTTCCTTGCAAGTTATCAATCCCGATGTGCTCTAGAAAAAAAATTGACAGTGAAATTCAGCTGTCTGGCTGGCGATTTCTCATTGCCCAGTGATTCTGCGCACCTCGTCTCTCAGAGCTGTAATGAGCAGTGATCAGATCGGAGCTGCACAGCGCTGGGCGTTTACACGTGTGTTCACGCAAGCGTGTTCAGGTGTGTTTTCCGATTTCCCCTCGTGGGCCGTTGGTAAGCATGACAACTAACCCTTTCTTGGGTTCTTGCATCATCTGTGTCTCGTGAAATGAATCACAAGGTAAGTTGGCAGGAATCACGCTCTCGTACAAAGATAAATAATTTTCTGGTATTTTAAGTGTATCTCCTGGTTCCCAGAGGGCGTGAACCGCTGTTCACCTCAGCTCTATCTTACTGCTAAAAACAAATCGTGGGGTAAAGATGATTTTCTTTTCCATGTCACAAATGCATGGCCAAGACTGACGCTAGTTAATGTTTCATCAACTGAGCGACAGAGGAGATATTCCCTTTTTGAGTACGAGGGAAAGGCCACGCAGCTCGTGCTGACCTCTGCCAAGTGTAATGCATGGGATAGGGAGCACGGACAATTACGGTTCTACCGTGTTCTGCAGAACACAGGGGTCATAACAATGGGATCATTATGCTGTAGGAGAGTGATAATTCAAGCCCTGTTTGCTCGTACTGAGCCTCAGCGAGCCGTGAGGTCAGTGGTGGTTATCCTGTCGGACGCTGGGCTGGCGTGTGACGAGACGGGCACACATGGCGGACGTTTGGGTCGGGGTGGAGGGGTGCACAGAGGTTGTCATGACCCTCAGAGTTCCTATTATCTCCTCATTCGTGGAAGAAGGAGATGAATCTGTCTTTTATCTCTGAAACACTGATTTTATTGAAGCCCCGAGTAGGCAATGGAGAGGCAAGAATTCTTATGATCTCTTCTCTTGCTCGCCTTCCCCTGATGTCGCTGTCGCTCTTCCCCGCCACGCCAGTGCGCGCGGAGTTAATTACCTCTGCTCCATCCAGAAGAGCCCCCCGTGCCAGGCTGGCGCTGGAGTTAAGGATGCTGAGGCCTTCTGATTTGAAGGAAGAGGAAACAACACAATAAAACAAACAGCCGAAAACAGCCGGGCAAAACAAAGGGAGAAAGCGGAAACAAGGACTGTGTGGATGTATCAGGAATGATCTCCAGGGCTCCAGACCTTGGGGTTAATTGTCATGTGCACGCAACACTCTAATTCTTTCACCTGTGCTTAGTAATTAATGAGTTCTCCTCCGAGAACCCATGCTTTCCCCTTCTTTGTCCTTGAGTAACACCAGGGGGTTCCACAGAGGCACCTCCAGGGTTTCCCCAGCAGAGCTCACCTCCCAATTCCCTGCCCAACAGCGCAGTTTGGCAACACTGCCCAACCCCAAGTGTTCATGAATCTCCGACCCTAAGTCCCCAAAGGGGCCTCTTTTCTATCGTTGGATCCTCGGAAGGAGACAAACTATCAATTTTGAAACAGCCATACTCTTCAGGTTAGTGTAATTTGTCCTAAAATCTGTTTTCCACCTCTGCCTTTAAACCCTCCCTCCCTCTCCCTCCCTGTCTCTCTCTCTCCTTCTCTGTCCCTCTCTCCCTCTCTTTGCCCCACCCCACCTCACACACACACACACACACACACACACCCACACACACACACACACACCCCAGCCACTTCACCGCAGACGAAGCTCACAAGCGGCACGGAGCCAGCCCGGAGCAGCCAGCCCGAGCAGCCACAGGGGGTCACTGCCGAGCAGCCCAGGTCCCGGCTGAGGATGGAAGTGCTCCTTCTGCCTTTCTGTGCCCACAAACACAACCTCTTAGTCTTCAGAAATGATCTTGCTTTGGCTTAGAATAATCTTATAAAGAATAGTTGGTTTTTTTTTTAATGAAGTGAGAATATTGAGAGGGAATCTATTCCCAAGGATTTAATAAAGGGGAACAAGACTTGCAGCTAACAGCAGTCTTGGTGGCTAGATGCCCAGATGTTGAGATCCCAGGAAAAAGCTGAGAAAAAGTGCCAGAGAACTTGGCCTTAGAATAAAAAAGGAAGTAGCTGTATTATATGCCAAGGGAATGATTAAAAAAAAAGAGAGAGAAGTTCACACAATCGAATGGAAGTAATACCACAATGTTTGGTGAATAAATCTGAAAAGCATAATAATGACTATTGTGCCTGGTCTAGTAAAAGGAAATTAAAATCTGACAAGCTGAATCTGAAACCTAAGGTGTGAGAGAAAATTGTATCTTATTTCATTCTTTGGTGTAATCTACTGAATCAAAAAAAAAATGGGTAGAATTCACCAATTTGACAGGTATATTTAATCTGGGGTACCAAATTCCTCAAGAATTAAAACACACACACACATATTCTTAGTAATAAATACAGCTTTAAAATAAAAGAGAAAGAAGCAATTCACTTGGGGCTAGAAAGGTGGAGTAGGTTTCTGAGAGTCTTCAGTTACCAAGAATGGGTTATCAATCACGTGTGTGTGGGTTAGTGAAGGGAAGAGGGCTAAGCAGTCAGGAAACGCCCGAGTGTCTGTGGTAGGGAGGATGTGCACACAAGTTGTGCGGGCAGTACGTGCATCATGACTGCTCAACGAGAAGCCGCACAGCCCAGCGTGGAAGATGCCCAGATACGAGAGGTTAACTAATAACTCACAATAGCCTTAGAGTGAGTTCTGATAGTCTGGTTATAAACAAGAGGAGTTAGGAATTTAGAACGCACATGACAGGAGCAGCCTGCGAATTCTTCAGTCAGGGGGTGAGTTTCCATTAATCCAGGAAACATTATTGAGCATATAATAACCTTGCTTAGAAAAATGGCCTCCCTTGATGTCATAGATGTGTTTGGAGATGGAGCGATATTTCAGGCAGAAAGGTGGGGGGGATGGGACTGGTTCTGAGGGAGTCACTCTGGCTTGCACAGGGGTAAGAACTAGTAGGAGATAAGGCTAGATGGACGGGGAGGGGTTATTGTAAGGCTCTTAGTAGGAGGAGAAAGAGCTCAGATTTTATTTTGTGCAGCAGCCACGGAAAATGTTTTAGAAGAAGAATGGTTGTCTGTCGTGAACATGAAGACCACCATCTGCTTCAGAGTTCTCTGTGAGATCCTGTCTATCTTAAGGAATCTCCTCCGACCCACCTTCCATCCTCCTGGCTCTACCGTGAGCTCTGAATGGGAGGTTCCTAGAATCAGCCGTGACTGAATGGAGCACACCTGGACCGGAGCTAGTAGGCACCTCATAGCTGTCTTCTGCTGACTTATGCTGCCCCAGCAGACAATCCAGAGTCCCAGCGGTTTACCATACGAAAGGCTAACTGTCCACCACGTCGCCTGCCAGCTGTAGGACTCTTCCGCAGAAGGTCTTCCTCATTCTCAAATCTAGGGTCATGATGAGCCCTCCCCAGGACATGGCTGTGCTCATGGCTGAAGGAAAAGCCCATGCTCAGTCATGGCATACGTGGCTTCCAGTCACCTCCCATCAGTCAGAGCAAGTAACATGGCCAAGCCTGAAGTCAAAAGCATGAGAAACATGATCCTATTCCAGGAAAAACAGAAGATGATGGGACAGGGGATGTGTATCCAACTACCTGGACAGAAGGATTGACATGTGGACAGACAAAGCAAAGAGAGTTAGATTTTTCTCTATCTTCTCCTTTTCTTTCCCTGGCTTGGGCAGGGGAGAGGTTATAGGGAAAGAAGGGCCTCTTCCTGTTGGGAAACTGGGAAGACATGGTGTCAGAGCCATCGGGCAGGTGTGCCTTGTCCGGCTGATTCGTGGTGTTTGAGAATCTTGAACATGACTCCCTTCTGGATGTGACCACGTGCGCTCCAGTCTGTCACGGGCCAAGGCTACCCTTCCTTATCTCATTTCTGTCTTTCCCTGCCCCATTCAAGGACACCACAGCCATGATTTCCCTAAAGGGAAATAGTCTGAGTTTGTAGCTCGACCCAAAGACAATCTGAAAATCAGAAGAAAATAACAAGTCTATAATTTAACGATAGTAATGATATTAAGTGCTGGAATTCACAGTCCCATGCAGTGGTAAATACAGCCTGAAATCTAGGATATGAAGAGGAAGTTATGGTATGTCTTCCAATATCATGATAATGCTGATGATGGACTATAATACCTATCAAAACAATCTTGTCTAATTTTTTATGGCAGTTTCATGGCTGCATTGGTGAACAATCGTATCCAGAAAAATACACGAATTTTGTGCCAAAAGAGTTTTGAATTTTACTAATGTCTAAAATGACTGGTTATTCTATTCTAGCTATACATTTTCATGAATGCTAATTTGATTCTATGTGAAAAGCCCAATAATATAGAAGGGATATTTTCATCTGTTTAGAAGCTGTAGGGATTGTTTATTGATAAACATGCAGCCAATATTATGAGATGCTGGAGCATTTTGCTCTTAAACATTGACCAACAAATTAGTCTTATGAAAAACATACAAGCTGATAGTGGTCCCGTGTATCAGACCGTATAGGTCCTTGTCAGCTCATCTGTAACCAAGTGTTAGTTCTTATCCACTATGAAATACTATGAAAAACTAAAATAAACATTTTGTGAAAAACATAGTGCCTTTTTTGTTTGTTTTGCCTACTCAGGTGAACGTAATGTGATTATTGGGAACCCTGCATGGATTATTTCTAAAACTGGATGCAGGGATATATTTTCCAAAATGTCAAATATATTTTGCAGGAGTTTTCCCCCATAATTTTCTCTTAAAAAAAATCAGAGTTAAATTTATCAAGGGGTGTGTGTGGGGGTGTGTGTGGGGGTGTTTAGTGGACACACAAAATCATGAAAAAGATGATATAAGGTTATTCGTTTTAGAAGATCTTTAATCTTTTCTATATTGGTCAGGTAAAAGGGATTTCAGGAATAGGTGCTTCTCTTTTCATTACCTGAGGTTAAAGGAAAACAAAGATGAGAGCGTAATAAATCAGACCCATGAGAGGCTATCCTCTCTGACGGGGGAGGCATTTTAAGGAGCTACGTGAACTTTTAGGTCAATAATTTACAAATACTACCCTGAACTTGGAGAGAACTCAGGTGATTTCCTAGTGCGTCAGGTGCCCTTCAATTTCACAATGGTGGGAGTTTGACCGTACGTACGGAAGCGATCTCAGATGACTGGTAATTGGGAAATTATGTATCATAAGAGACACTATGTCCCTAATAGTTTTTATGCAAGGAACAGGAAGAACTCCAGTTAAAGAAAAGGAAACCCAAACACACATAAAACTTCACAAAATTCATTCATATATAGCTTCTGAAACAAACATAATTTTGTTGTTTGCAGCTACGGAAAGTTTGAACAAGTGAAAATAGCTGAAAACCTGATTTTTCTGGAGTGAAATTAGTCTTTGAAAGAATGATCCCGTGGTGCATAAAATTAATGTTACCTGTTACCTTGGGGAAGGGGCCGCGAGGATCGGAGAGAGACTCAAACCAGGAGCAGGGGGGTGTGGGGGAAGGGGGAGGGGGGGAAGGAGTCTGGTTAAAAAGCTGACCTAAGTTCCCCGGGGGGGCATGAACGTCAAGCTCAGCAGCCACATCCGTACCCCGGGTTCTCGGAAGCTCGGTGAAAGGCAGGAGCTGCCTGCTAAGCCCCCTGCCTCCGTGGGCTTAGGAGACAGGTCTTCCCTGTCCAGGTGGCTGTCACGGTCACCCACACCCGCCTTGGTCACCGCCCCGCCGTGGTGACCTCAGGGAGACACAGCTGTCAGAGACGCTCCCTCACATGCCATGAAGACTGCGGGCTATGAGTTCACTCTTAGTGGATCAACAAGGTACATGGAGCGGAGCGTCTTTAAACCAAGTTAGGTGTTGATGGGTTGACCAGAAGGTGGGCAGAGGGCAGGGGCTCAGCATTCGCGGACTCCGTGCTGGTGCCAGGCTCCCCAGTGTAACCATAGGACTGACGCCTGCGTGACTCTCCAGTTAGCTGCCCCCATGTCTTTGCAGAGCTGGATGCCGTGCTCTGTGCCCCGGCTGGATGTGGGACAGAGGCTACTTGCCCTGCGAGCGCTTACACGGCAGCCCTGGTTACCCAGCCAGGGGAGGGTCATGACCTCAGGGTCTCACTCTGCACAGTGACAAGTCATGAGAGCACAGGACCCAGACCTGCCCTCTGAGGACCTTCCCAAAGGAAGAGAGAGCTCAGCCGGGAGCTGGGCACTGGAAAGTCATTGGGGGAAGATTCAGGGAGGTGAGGGCACCCCAAGAGAGAGGTGACATTTCATTGGAAAGCCCGGGGACAGGAAGCTCTGTCCAGGCAGAGGATAGCTGCTGCCCCCTCAAAGACGAGGGGGACACACTGAGGACAAGAGCGATTCCCGCAAGGTCCCACTTCATGCATGCAGTGCTGCTACCCAGGGCACATAAGTGGCCTTTTGCCTGAAGCCCCTCATATATATCCTTCGCTCCCCCACTGTCCGCCATCCCAGTGGCTGCTCAGATGAGTATAACCTTCCGTATTTTACGTGGGGGAGCAAACAGCCTGCCCTGAAGTCTTGATTCCTCTGTTGCAAGAAAACCAGGACCTGACCCTCACCTTGAACAGACCAGCAAAGGCAGCCTCATGCCTGCTGGGCTTCAATGCCCAGAAAACCTCATGAATTAATTGCATTCTGTATCATTACCCTCGAGGTCAGAATAGGTCAGCTCCAGTAAAAGCCGATGTCCAAGATTGAAATGGGTGGGAAAGTGGCCCAGGAGACTGCAGGAAAACCTTACATTTACAGGAACAGTAACCCCCCCTTGAAACCTCGGGACTTGAAAACTAGGGTCGTAACTTAGAGATCACTTCGAATATGAATCTATATTTATATACACCTATGTACGTAGATGCATGTATTCATATATGTCTGTACATGTTTCCCACCTTCTGCTTATAAAAAGTGACTTTCAGAAGTCCAGGGTCCTGTAATGAGAAGATTTTCTTGTTGTCACTGATCTTGCTCTTGTTTTATTGTTTATTGCTTTGTTTTTTGTTAGACAATAGTGTAGGTTACAAACGTTTGTACAAGTCCAATAAATCAATGCATGTGTGATGTCACAAAGTCCTAAAAGCGGCAATTCTTTGTGTAACAATTGAATCCCATTGATAGACCCCAGAGCCCACGGCCGTTCGCCACGGGACGGGTCACCTCGTGTCGCTGCAGCTTTCACGCCTCGGCCCAGAGCCTGGCTTTCCGTGTGTGCCGGCCGCTGCCGATTCTGTGATGCGCCAGCCGAACTCACCCACAAGCAGAGCAGCCGGTGTGCTGCTCTCTGCCGTCCTCGGGGAGCCATGTCCGCAGAGGGCAGTAATGGCTTCAGAGCGGCGTGGATGTGCTTGTGTCCTCTGCGGAGGCCTGGGGCATCATCCCAGTTCAGAACAGGTGAAGGGACTTGCGAAGGTGCGCCCTGCTTTCCGACTGGAGGCGCTGTCTGTGTGGTACAGGGCCCAGGGCCCCACACGTGCCCTACGACCCCGAGGCGCCTTGTGTCGGGCCCTCCCCTATAACTGCTGCCTCAATGGGGCCCGACAAGCCTTCCACAATACGGGATGTTGATTATGTGGTGTGACTCAACAGACGGCAGAAAATCCCTTCCCGGACCCCTCAGAACCAGTGTGAGCTCCGCGGCCGCATCACAGAAGCACTGGGCCCCAGCCATTCCTGGGGCCCCGCTGGCCCACGTCCAGCCCCGGCCCTGCCCAAGCGCCTCATGGAAGCAGGACGGCCAGACCACCCCGTCTCCAGCCTCTTTTGCAACAAAATGTGGTTCCACATCCCAGTTTTGTCCCAGGAGACACCAGCAAATTCCACTGGGGGTGGGGGGTTCTGGAAAAGGTTCTGCTGATGCAAAGGGCGGGAGGAGAGATTGTCGACACTGCCCGTAACCCACCCTCGTTGGCTCGGGGCGAGGAACCGTGAGCAGCAAGGGTTATAAGCAGGAGGACAGAAACCAACACTAAGAACCAGGACGGCGGGGGATGGAGAGAAGGCTGGTCCACAGCGACTCAGTGAGGACCCGCCCTCTGCTTCAGCGCCTCTGGCCCAGGCTGGGGAGGGTCCTCTCCGCGTGAGTGCGGACAGTAACCCTGGCCTCCCGGAGGTGCCTCCAAGCTGAAGGGAAACTGCGGTGATGCGGCGTCGGGTACCCAGGCCCCTCATCCGCCCACCCGCTGCGGCTGAAACAGCAGCTTCAAACAGCACGCATCCGTTAGTGGCCTGTGGGCTTGTGGGGGGGACCCCGGCCCAGTTGGGTCCTGGGTGTCGCTGGGAACACTGCCCCGTGGAAGAGCCTGGCTGGCGGGGGACCTGATTCCAGGCTCACTCAGGCGGTCCGCACTTCCTCGCGGGCCATGGGGAGACCCTCGTTTGTCCTCATGGGAATCTCTCCGCTGCCCGCCCCCAGAGCAGGTGAGGGGAGAGTGAGGGAGAGAGAATGAGAAGGAGACGAACGGGGCGGGGGGGGAGACAGCGAGCCGGCACCAGACAGAGGCAGCCGTCGGTGGTGTGACCTCTGCCGTGACCTCCCTGACTCCTGCTCTCTGCTACCCGTGGTCTCGGCCACCACGGGTCCGCGCGTGAGCCTTGCGACCCAGACGCCTTCAAGGACCATCTTGGAGGCCACCTTGCACCGTCCCCAAAGTTACTCAGTTGCAAATAAGATGAACTCACTTGAAGCCATAAGAAGCACGAGGTAAATACCAGTGATAACAGGAACTTCAACATTACTGTGGCCTGGACCACGGCTGCCCGGTGGGAACAATGCAGGCCACGAATGGGAGCCACCGACAGTTTCAAATGGCCCGGTAGCCACGCAGAAAGTCACGTTAAGTTCTCTGAGCCTTGATGTTTTCGCCTGTAAAATGGGAAGGTCTGCAGCACCACTTTCCGGGAAGGGCCCCTGTGGGACTGAAGGAGCGGTCAGGGCGGCGCCCAGCCTGCTGAGCTCCCCGAATGTCGGATGCAGGGGTGCGGAAGCTGCTTTGCTTACAGTCACTGTGGATTTGGTTCTTCTCACTGAGGGACACGCAAAGCGACCGATCTGGGAATAAATTGATTTGATGGTGAGCTGAGTTATTGACCTAATAAAGCTCCTGAAAAAGTTAAATGATGTGATGATCATTGTAGCTTTTGCAACAGTTTCGTCATAAACAGGAATTTTATTGACAAAGTTTAGCCCTAAACAACATTTAAAATACCATCCTGTTTTCTTAAATCATGCCTTCCCGCTACGATTACATAAATTATCCCGTGTGTAAGGGTACTGAAATGAGGTGGCCGGAACCACTCCCCTCTTGTTATTAGGGGCATTTGTTATTCAAGACATTGTAATTAGATAAAATACTGTGTCCTGAATGCCGATAACCACCGAGAGCATGTGGATCTTAGAGTATCAATTTCTTACAGTGTTAAGAATGCAATTTTATGACACTTTTTACTGGTTAACTGTGTGTGTGTGTGTGTGTGTGTGTGAGAGAGAGAGAGAGAGAGAGAGAGCGAGCGAGAGATGGGGAGGGAGGGGAATTTTAATCGAGGGCAGTAACATTATTTCGTCTTCTTTTTTATCAAGTGAGTTTTCAAAATATATTTAAAATTCTCACCTCTCCACTTCCTTTATGGCATATTTGGTTTTATGCTAAACTGAATTCAGAAGATTCTGTTAATGAAGGTGTTTTAATGCCTGTGCATTATTATAATGGGCCCCTTTGTTCTACGGTTTCTCCGCATGTCATAGACTAAGTCATTAATCAATGGGAGCTGAAAAATAATTGTCTAGTTCTTAACAATCGTCTATTGTTGAAACATTTGGAATTTTAAGATAAAGATGTACAGGCTGTTCTGGAAAATGGTTTAAGATTACCCTTCATGGGATTGTGGACATATTGTTGGAAACGCCAAGCAGCTGACCTGGTTTTAATGCATTTCTGAGTCCCGTTGTTCAAATGCCTATTCAAATTGTGCTGGAAAAGTTGACTTTATTAATGTCAGGAAATAATGATTTTGTATTTTTTTTATTGAGCTGGTGCAATTATTAAATGCAGAAATATCACAGGATTCTTTAGCATTTTTAAGGCAAAGTGCGGCATGTTAATAATCCTGACGGCAACTTTTCATGATTTAACATCATTATTTTTGTACGTAGCACTCCCACCCTAGATACCTGCTATAAATAAGAATCCTGTGTCTCGGAGTGATTACTATTCAGCAAGAAATATATGACTACACCATGCTGTTTTAGTAGCTCAAAATTAGATGCCTTTCTCATTGAAAATGCTATAATTTGAAATGTCAATAAATACATTTCATGCCATCTCATACTATAACAGATTACCACTTAAATCTGTCAAGATTGAAGTCTAACTCAAAGCCTGAAAGAAATGTGAATTCTAAATTGGGGGAGAATGTGTGCCTGACTTATTAATGTAACCCACCTTTATGTAAATACCTGCATCGCTGGATATTTATTTGATTATAACTCTGACTCTCCCCAGACAGAGTGTTCTCACGGACAGTCTTCGGTCATATTTATTTTGGTATACCGCTAACCCGTTACAGACTTCAGTGAATGATTATCCAGGGGCTTTGTTTGACGAGTGCCTGTAACAGATACTGTTTCTTAATCAGAGAAGAAATAGCTGTATTCTTCTCAGTCCCTGCTCTCCAGGGGGACCGACTGTAAAGAGCCTGTCTTCTCTTGTCCCCAATCACACACCACAGATGAGGAGCCCTTTCCCCTCTCTGTGATGTGTATCCAACGCGTCCTCACAGCGTGTTCACGTGGGAGGGGCAGTCGGCGTCAGCAGGTCCCGTCCATCACTACAAAGACTAGGAGGGAGAGGCCTCTTGAGGACACCCGGTTATTTCCACAGGAAGATTCGCCTGTTAGGTAGCTTCGTTGGGCCAACCACCACGTACATGTTATCCCAGCTAAGGAGAGGCGTTGTCACAGCTGCCCAGGGAAGCTCACATAGCCACTCTGAGTGTCTCTAGGGGCTGAGCCCTCCAGCAGGCTGCTTTCCCTTGTTAGGCACAGGTGAGTTCCCGGCAGAGCCTACAGAGACGCAAGATAGAGAGGCCGTGGTCCCAGAACCCAATTTATTTCCAGCGCACCCGCCAGCCAAGTGGACTGACAGCCATACTGTGAATTCAGGGTACATGGCGGCCAACTACATATGTATTTGGTGGGATGGTTAAGTTTGAGGGAAAAAGTACATTGTATGGCACGATAAATATTTATACACATTCATGTTATTAGATGTGTGTGTGCACGCTGGCCTCTGCAACGAGCAACAGGTGTGAGCACATTATTTTACTCTCACTTCCTCTTTCAGAGATGGTGTGCTCTGAATGTTTGTGTCCTCCCCGAAATGCATGTGGTGAAACCTAACACCCAAAGACGATGGTGTCAAGAGGTACGAGAACTAGAACAAATAATCCTAAAATTTGTATGGAACCACAAAAAACCCCGAATAGCCAAAGCAGTCTTGAAAAAGAAGAACAAAAGGAGTCATCACAATCCTGGATTTCAAGATATACTAAAAATCTATAGTAATCAAAACAGGATGATACTGGCCCCAAAGTAGACACATAGATCAATGGAATAGAATAGTCTGAAACAAACCCATGATTATATGTTTCAATTAATCTTTGACAAAGGAGGCAAGAATATCTAATGGGAAAAAGATAGTCTCTTCCACAAATGGTGCTGGGAAAACTGGACAGCCACATGCAGAAGAATGAAACTGGACCACTTTCTTCACAAAAATAAATTCAAAATGGATGAAAGACCTAAATGTGAGACCTGAAACCATCAAAATCCTAGAAGAGAGCACAGGCGGTAATCTGTCTGATATCGGCCATAGCAACATTTTTTCTAGCTATGTCTCCTGAGACAAGAGAAACAAAAGCAAAAATAAACTATTGGGACTTGACCAAAATAAAAAGCTTCTGCACAGCAAAGGGAACAATCAACAAAACCAAAGACAACCAACAGAATGGGAGAAGATATTTGCAAATGACATATCTGATAAAGGTTAGTATCCAAAATCTATAAAGAACTTCTACAACTCAACTTCTAAAAAGCAAAAAGAATTAAAAAATGGACAGAAGACATGAACAAACATTTTTCCGAAGAAGACACAGAGATGGCCAACAGACACATGAAAAGATGCTCAACATCACTAATTACCAGGGAAATGCAAATCCAAACTACAATGAGATACCACGTCACAAGTGCAAAATGACTAAAATAACACGAGAAACAACAGGTGTTGAAGAGGATGTGGAGAAAGGGGAACCCTGGGCACTGTTGGCGGGAATGCAAACTGGTGCAGCCACTCTGGAAAACAGTATGGGGGTTCCTCAAAAAGATAAAAACAGAGCTACCCTATGATCCAGCAATTGCATTACTGGGTATTTTACCAAAGAAAATGAAAATGCTAATTTGAAAAGATACATGCACCCCATGTTTATAGCAGCACTGTTTACAATAACCAAGATACGGAAGCTGCCCAGATGTCCACTGACAGGTGAGTGGTTAAGGACGACGTGTATATACACAATGGAGCATTATCCAGCCGTAAGAAAGAATGAAATCTTGCCATTTGCCACAACACAGGTGGAGCTCGAGGGTATTACGCTGAGTGAAATAAGTCAGTCAGAGAAAGACAAATACCATGTGATGTTACTTGTATGTGGAATCTAAGAAACAAATTAAATGAACACAGGAGAAGAAGAGACAAACAAAAGCAGACTCTTAACTACAGAGAACACAGCGCTGGTCACCAGAGGGGAGGTGGTGGGGGGTGCGGGAAACAGGTGATGGGGGTGAAGAGCTCACTTCCCAGGGTGAACGCTGAGTAACGTATGGCATCGTTGAATCGTGTCGGATACCTGAGACTAATATAATACTGCATGTTAATCACACTTTGATTAAAAAACCCTTTTAACGAAAGATTATAAAATAACAAATGTGCCCCATCTCTGAGTTAAGAAAGTAAAATTTTCATTGCCAAAAGTGAACGTGCAGGAATTCTAAGCCTGTCTCTACCAGGGGAACAAGCAGGAAGTTACTCCAGACGGTTTTGTACCAAACACAGAATTACGTTGAAAGGTAGCACACGGAGATAGCCATAGTATTTCTTCCAGATAAAATCCTACCTTCTGCGGATCTTGGAGTTTTCCTGTGCACACGAGCGGGAGCCAGTTCTCAGGCTACATAGAAGTACCTGCCACAGGTAAACGGATTTGCAATTCTGCTTAATGATTAATAAGGAAAGCAGAGAGCATAATGCATCTCTTATGAAAAATTCTTCAAAGTGTATTAATGTCAAAATCATACTGATCATTGTGCAATGTACTTATTGGGGTCAATGTGCTTCAGGGGTCAATAATGACTCAGAGTCAATAATGAGTTGGCGTGGGCGTTTGTCCGATCACAGTGACCCAAGCTGTGTTGAACGTGCGGCCATCAGGCCCTCAGCGCACACACATTCTGCCCCCGAGTGCTGCACACGGAAGGGACCGGGTCAATCGCACCAGCGTCTGACTTACAGCAAGAGATGGGGCGGTGTTGTGCGCTGACTGGGAACCGGGTGCGGGAGCCTGCCTTTCCCGCACCTCACACACACGTTGGGCTGTGATTTCAGGTTGAGATCCCCAGGATCCCGAGGACAGAGGCTAGATTCATGTGCTCCGTAACTTTCTTCCATTCGGGGATAATTTGGAACCATAAATTAAAGCTGTACTTAAAACAAAATCCAATAAATAAATACGAAAAGCAAACGAACAATGAAGGAAAGCAAACCTGAGACCATTGTGCAGATCATACGTCCTGAGCGTGGGGCTGTTTCTCTGAACGCAAAGGGGTGGCCCGGTGTTCATGTATTTAGGTCTGGTGATATTCCAAGCTTAGAAGGAAAACTCTCCTCGGGTCTTGGAATGAGGATTTTTTTTTCTCCTGATACTTTATTGGGCAGGGACATTCATGAAATGGAAAATCCCCTTAGACTTATGTGAAAATTTAAAATAGAAACATAAAAATTTATAGTAATAATAATGATGCAAATCTAATAATTTTTAGTCTATTTACTGCTGTTTAAGAATTTTATGTGTTTTGTACTCCTTTCCTAGATGCGTGTCGTAAATAAAAAGCTTGAAAGTGATTATCGTCCAGCTGGGGATATGTGGAAACATAATTCAGTTTTAGTGTCTAATATGGGACAGAGAACACGTTAAGATCAGTTTATTTTTATGTTCCCCTCTGCTTGACTGGCATATCTGAAGTGACTGAAAAATCCATACTGGGGACGTGAAAGAAACAAATGGTTTTGCTGAGAGATATTCTGTTTTTAACAATAAATGTTTCTGGCGAGGGGTATTTTGCCTTTAACAATGAATATTTCAGTGGACTCGTAGCCTGTCCTACAACCGGATGACGCTATAGGAAGTGTCTCCCGCCCACTCAGGGAACTGGGCGACTGTCTAATTTCATGTGACCTTACCTCTCGACCTCCCCCCCATTTATCTTGGGCACTTGTCTCACTGGTACTTCTTGACAGCCCTTGCCTCAGGTTTTGCGCAGTACTTTCTCTCTCCCCTACTCTGGAATCCGGACGGGTCACGATGCTGGCCCAAGGCCGAGGAGCAAATGCACCAGGGCTCTTTGCATTTAGAGAAAACAACAGAAACACCATTGGCAAAGTCTAGACGTGGGGAGTCCTCCTTGGACGCCGTGCCCGCGGAAGGTGGGTTTTCACGGACAAGGAGCCGCCCGTGAGTCCGCAGGGAGGTGTGGTTGCTCATGGGGCCGGTGCGCGAGGCACAGTGTGTCCGAGGCCACTCCGAGGCAGTGACGTACATCATTTGTAATCTATCCGCAGAAGCACGGTCGGGATAAGCTGGGACATCGGTCAGTCAGGGACTGGGGCTGTGAGTCTGGCTGACCATCTGATCCGTGGACAGCGACGCAGCCCTGGTTTTGCCTGACGGGGACGCGAGGGAGACCCCCTGATTCTGTTTCCAAGCTCCTGTTGGGGAGATGCCACTTTCCTTCGTGTGGGTCCAGAGCCTGGACTAAGACGAGTGCTGACCGTGCAAACAGCCGCTTTTCCTGTGCGGCATAAGCTTTTCTTCACGTTTTTGACGTGGGGCCTCTGCCCTCCGGCCCAGTCTTCCCGTAGCTCCACTGGCATCGCGCTGGACTGTGTCAGTAGCGTAAACCAGGCCTCCACGTTCCTTCAAAACGAGGCGCCGGGTAAGTGACAGGGGTTATAAGGAAATACGCGGGCGACCACCGTCTACCACGAATTTGCCGTCAGCGCTTGCTGGCGTAATTCAGGCTGTTGGTTCTGCCTTCTGCTGAGCGACCTCTTAGAGGGTCCTCCAGGGATAAGGCCGGGAGGACGGATTCCAGCTTCGTCCCAGTCCGAGCGGGGACACTGCATACGTTCCTGTCCTGTTCCTCACATCCCCCGCTTGAAGGGCATGACACTGTCAGACGAAAAACTAAGCCTGACTCCGGTAAACAGAGACTTTCCTTGAAAAGTCTGTGGCAAGTAGGACCGTCTGTAAGAACGTGACAGGTGAGGCAGAGGGATTTTCTGCGCTCGGGGAGCGCACACCGCTAGGCAGCGTGGGGCCGTGGGCGCTGGGCCGGCAGTGCCCGGAGCAGGCCAGCTTTCTCTGCGGTCCGCTGACTCTTGGAGGGCGTGTTGGGACGATTCTTCTGCATCCTGACACTTGCTCGAGCTCAAGGGCAGGTCAAGGTCAAGGGCCGCCGGCAGAGAGAGGCATAGCCGAGGTTGGGTCTGTTCACTTCGGCAGGCATTTCATCCAGATGGGCCTGTGGCGCGGGCAGGTCAGCAGCTGTTCAATGAGGCAGGGCTTGGGGTTGGGGGTCTGCGTCTGGCCTGGTCCCAGGTATAGACCGGCTATCCGTGACTCTTATCTAAGTCTTAGGAGGTTAACAGGAAAGGGTGAGGCTGTTACCCATGGCCGTTTCCCAGGACCCCAGGGCTCGGGTCAAGGCCAACACGGGTGGTAGGGATTGAGAATGAGATCCCTAATCTGCTTCTGTGATGCCCAAGCTTTGTCCCCAGCTCCTAGGGGAGGCCTTGGGTCAGGTTCTAGAGGCTGAGGCAGGGGTCCTGGCACATACAGTGAGGAGGGGCAGCCCTCGGGGGAGACCCACTGCCAAGGACACATGCAGGCCGGCCAGGATGGATCCGGCATGGCTATGGGCTCAGGGGGGCTCTGGCTCTGGCCTGACCCCGAGGGAGGGGCCGGGGCATCAGGGGCTGCACACTTGCCTCCCTGGGAACACGGGGCTGCCGTTTGCCCTTCCAGCTGGGGTTCTCTGGCTGTGGCACCCTTGGAGAGGCGGCCGTGACCAGCCGAGGGCATCCGGAGAGGGGCACAGGGGAGCCTTCCTTCCGCAGCTCGCGCTCAGAGCGGCGGGGCCTGGCTCACCTGCCCAGGTAAGCATGTCCGGGTGGAGAGCTGTCTCTCTTTGGCAGACAGGTCGGCAGCAAGACGTGTGTGGAATTACTACTCTATTACTTGGATTTCTCTTCTTTAATTAGGGAGGTACTTGCCAGCTCAATGTGGAGAGATACACACGTGTAACTATCGTAGTGACAGCAGAACTCAACAGGGTTTCTGAACAGAATAGTATCGGGCTGTTAAGACACCCGGAGCAGACATGTTTATAAATCAGGAAAACGTTCAGTGTATGTCCCCAAAGTGTGTCCCACGTCGGTGTTTTTCCTTTCTCTGCATAAGCCCTGCTGGTGTCTGCGTTTCCTACGTGGGTCGTTCATGTCAGGAGGGGTTTTGGCGTCAGGCAGACAGAGGTTCAAGCCCTTGGGCTGGCATTCCTGTGGACAACTGGCAAGTCAGTTACCACCGTCGAGTCTCCTCCAATTAAACAGGGAATAGAAATTTCCATGATCGTGAATGAGTTCACAGGAGGAAGCACGGTGGGTGGCACACAAGGGGCCCCACACGGGGCACGTGCTCGGGGCGCGTGCTGTTACTCCTACCGTTTGCGTAACCAGGATACCTGGTTCCTGTCTGCCTGGAGTGCACCTGTCCTTCACGCCAGGTGTGTGTCCTCCTGAAGGCCTCCCTGCCTAACCCACCTGTCGCATCCCTCTCTCATGACCTCTCGCGTGACGTGCTCGGTCATCACAAAGCTCACTGCTCGCTGACTCGTTGTGGTCTGTTGTTGAGAGTGTGGTGGTCACCTCTCTCCGTCTCATTACAAATTTGAAAGCTGTAACCCACACCATGTACGCACATGGCCCTCCTTCACACTGGCCCTTCCCAAACATTTCTGGAGTGTCCCAGAGGAAGTAACCTCTGCTGAAGGGAGAGCTGTGTAGCGTGTTTCTCCTGTTGCATGGACTGTCTGAGCCATGAAACGCCTTCCTTTTCCTAGTGACCGGCTAAGAAACAAAGGACAGGAACACATGCCAGGGACTTTAATTCTCAGCCTCATGAAATCCTGTGAAAAGGGTTGAATCTGTGAACTGTGGATGTCCAGTGGAAAAAATATACATTTTTATTTTAAGACTAATAACCATATTTAGCTAATTAGTTTGTAAATAATATTATGGCTGCCTATGGATAAACCCCTAAAATAGGGATTTCCCCCCTTTTTGTAAGTTGAGTGTACATTCTATAATCAAAGTCAAAAGAAACCAAAAAAAAAAAAAGAGAAAGAAACAGAAAAAACTCATGGTGATTCTGGAATGGTTTTCATTGTGAATTTAATTCAGGAGTTTTTTCTTAACAGGCCATGTATAATAAAGGATGCGTTTCGTACTCTAAAAGATGAGACAACAAAATCAGTCATTTTGTGAGTTCTTTTTTCTTTTCTCTAAATTATGGCTGTCAGAGTATAAGTTTAAAATATGGCCGAATATCAGATAAGAATTTGAACAGCACCGCGTCTACCATATTTAGATATAATTATAATTTTTCAATACTTTATTAACAACAAAGTCATATTGTGATAGCAAGACATATTAGCATATTTATAATTTTACCCTCTGTGACCGGCCGATAACTTGCAGGTTCCCTCATTTGAACAATCTTTTGTTTAAATGTAACTCCCTTCCATTGCTAACAACACCATTGACCCTGGTGTCAGGCAACATTATCTACTCCGTAATTTGCACCAATAGTCTCATTGTATTTCATTTAGCAGAATGCTTATCAGGGAAAGACAGGAAGAGAGAGATCCACCGCTCTTTGTGAAATAAATGGAAATAATAATAATAAAAAAGATAGGGCGTCGGGAAGCAGGTCGGAGGAGCCTGTGGACAGGTGACGGAGAAACCGGATATTTACTCGTCTGATGGCATCGATAAATCCAGGCGTGTTGCTGCTCCCGCGAGGGGTGGCTTTGGGTTGGGGGTGCAAGGGTCACGACTGATGCCTTCTTCTAAATTTTAGCCATTTCTAGCTCTGGGGTTTGAAATGAAATGAAGACAGTTGCTTAAAGATCCTATCAAGGTGGAACAAAGAAGTGGGGGCTGGTTATAAAGTCTCCAAAGCCCGGAAGGGAGCTCCTGAAATGCGTTAATTCGGTGAGTCTTTGCCTAAATCTCATTGGCAGCTGACACTGGGAAAGGCCCTGCTCTCCTGGTCCCGAGACTGGGCTCGGTGGCATTGCACATGGAATCCAGTTCTCTGTGTGGCAGCATCCTGTAGCAGCTGGAAGGACCGGCTCTGGAGGGAGGGTGTTTGTATTCGAATCCTGATTCTGCCCTTTACCGGTTAAGTGTCCTCAGAGCAATTCATGGATCTCGGGCTGGCTCCGTTTCCTTATTTGTAAAATGAGGGTACCAATAGACCTTTATCATAGGCAAGAGACTGAATGTGCAAATGGACAATAGCCAGGCCACGTGGACCACGGATTCTGCCCCATGGTCTGCAGCCATCAGCCCGAGGCCAGCCACAACCTCTTGGGAGTGAGCCCAGACGGTCTGGACTTGACCGTCACTTGACAGCTTCCCTAATGACTGCTCCTGCTGCCGATGTAGGATGGACCAGAGAAAGACAAATATGCGCCCTGCGCGGTCACACGGGACGGCCTCTCCTGCAGCGGCCCCACGCAGGGCAGCCTGGCTCCTTCTCCTGTCCCTGGAAGTGCTCCAGGTCTCTGCCTGCCTTTGAGGGTCTGTGACGGTGGCCATCCCCACTGCGCTAGCAAGCTCTGGGTGAATCTGGCCGCTCGCACCGGGTGGCCTTCCTGCCGAGGTAGTGCCTGCAGCATGGTGAGTCCTGGGTCAGGCTGGTCAGACGATGTCCGCAGATGTCTACAAACATCTCCCGAATACCCGTATGCTTTGCAAGCCACAACTTCCTGGGTGGGAGTCCACTCAGAACACGGCGGACTGCTACCACGGACTATAACACGACATGAGAGAAAATAGGGAGAAAAAAGTGCTATTTAAAGCTACAAGTGATTCTAGCTGATCCTGTACCTTGGACACTCCTGGCCTAAAATGTCGTCGTCTTCTTTCTTTTAATGCAATATACTGTTCACTACACTTCGGAAGAGTGCTTATAAAGACAGTGACCAAAACTAACTAGCAAAGCTAATTTAAAAGTTGCTAAAAGCTCCTCGTGGCAGGATGACACAGTGGTGTCTTGGGTAATGCCCAGGGTGCTGGGGAGCTGAGGCGGTCCTGGAGGGAGGGAAGGACCGCACACAGGGACCTCGGGTCGGAGGGATGGAAGTCAGCCCGTGAGAAATTCCTTGTCTTCATCACTTTCTGTGGACCTTTAAACTGTGGGCTATGCGATCCCGCCTCCCTTCTTGCTCCCAGGGCTTCATTAAAGTTTGTGATGTTCCACGTGCTTGGCATTTGTACAAAATCATGAAAAAGAGACCGCGCCCCGATCACGGCCGTGAGCGCCAAGGAGAGGGAGGCCAGATGTGAGTGATAAGAATTACAGAGACGGGGAGCTTTCAGGATTGGAGTCCCCTTGGATGGGAGCCTCGATCCAATTTTACATAACTCTCAAAGGACAAGGTGTTCCCAACCGATGTTCGGTTAATCTTAAAATAAAAAAAGGTGTAATAATAAAAAAAAAAAAAAAGAGAGAACTGGGTCATATATGATTATCTTTCAAACGAAACCAAAGCTCACCGTTTTCTGCCAGCTTGTATGTGTGGACATTTAGTCATCGTGGTTTTCAATCACTGGGTAACATTCCCTGTTGCATTGAAACCGCAGAGCACATTGTTGATAGAAGTGGCTTTGATAATTCTGTATTAATCAGCACAAAATTATAAACAATCTGAAATACTGTAATGAATTTTTTACAAGACCAATATTATGGAAGAGACGTCAGATAAATACAACAAAGCTATGGTCATATACACGTAAGTAGATGTATGTACTTGAGAGCAGATACTTAGATGGAATGAACCGTCCCTACTGGCAGCATCTCCGATCTCTGATGTTGGTTATAGCGCCACATTGCCCAGACAATATCGGGTGTTCTGTAAACCTTTTTTGGAAACAGAGATTTTATTTTGATTTTTTTTCCTCTGTGAGTAAGGACAGAGACAAAGTTGGAAATGTAAGCTTTCAATGTTATTCTTTTTTGTCTGACTATACATGGTTGCACTTAGCAGTGGTTATCTGAAGACTTTGTGGGCAGTAATTTTAGGGCACGCCAGTGTCCTTGGCTGTGTTGTGTGGCCAATGCAAAGTGACGAAGGCTCTGTGGGAAATAGCACAGGAAAGCTCTTAGGACGCGTGATGTCAGACCCGGTTCTCTCATGTATCGACTCAGAGCTTGTGCACTGCTTATTTACTTACATTTGAGAATCTCACTTTCCTTACGAGAATGGATAGTAATAATGACCTTTCAAGAGTCATTTGCGTCAAATAGTATGACGTGCCTGCCTCAGTGCCCAAATCACACAGGTATTAAAGGCTGGTAGCAATTTTTATTATGATTGTTACACATGGTAATAGGGTGAGTGTTGCTGACTTTGTCTGTTGGTCCAACGCTCGCTCCTTTAAAACCTCTCTTAATGTAGCTTTGGTTAGAATATCGGATTAACATGATTAGGTTTTTAGGCTCATGCAGCAAACTCATTTATTTTAAAGCGTTCAGACATTAATACTGCTTGTGTTTGTGATCTGAAAGGGAAGCAATTAGGGAGTCATGGGATTTTCCTGCTGGGAAGGACTCTCATTGTTGAAGCCCCACCACGCCCCACCCCTAGCTGCCACGAGACCGAGGGTAAGACTGAGGGTACACAGGCCGGGAAGCAGTGCGTTTTCCCGAGTCCGCAGCTAACAGCAGCCTGCGTGTGGGAGGGCTGGAGCAGGAGCCCCGGTCTCCAGGAGACCACGCCGGGGCTCACACCTTTCAGAACAGAGCATGCAGTCCAGCTCCTTGGACTTGCAGCAGGTGTTAGAGCAGCCCTTCCTGGCATATCAAAAACTATGATTTAAAAAAGTTAATTACACACAACCAGCCAAGTAAAAAAAAAAAGAAACTCAAACTGTAATTCGCAGTAGAATCTTTGTGGTTTCCATGGTAATGGGAGGTTGCGGGTTTTCAGATAGAGCAATCTTGCACAAGAGATGTATTTGGTGATTTTCCCGACATCTCATAAGTGGTTAATCAGGCCAGATCCATCGTGATGTTCCTGGAAGCTGAATGCCAGAGAGAAAAGCAAACTCCGTTTCGGTTGAATCTAGAGCACCCCACACTCTGCACTTTCATGAGCTCAGCTCTGCTCCGGGCAGCGTGATGGTAACACAAAGGAGGGGCCCGCTCTCAGTGTTCTGGGCGCTTTTGCTCTAGTAGGAGGGATTTACTCTCAAACATCCTTTTTCTGGTGCTAGAGTTTGGGCAGTAGACACACAGGCCCGGTCTGTGTCCTGTGGCCCTCGGTCACACTACCGACCGCATCGCAGACAAAACAAACCCAGAAACAGACAACTGCAGCCACAGAGACAGAAAATGCACCCATGTTTTCTGTTCTGAGGCTGACAATTATTTTGTTGCACTGACATAAGAAGACTTCTGCTCACTGTTGAGCTGGGTCAGAGATCCTGGAGTTCCCTTATCCTGTTCTCTTCACTTCCGTATTTAATAATTCTGGTAATAAAAATTCAAGAAAGATAAATGTGTCTCGCTTAGCTTCAGATAAGAAAACGTCTTCTAATGCAAAGTGGCAAAGACCGTGTCTCAGAGGGATGCCGTGTGGTTGCCAGAAGTGAGGCAAGGGCTGGACCTCATTCCGGAGGAGAGGCCTGAGCTCACAGCACGGCTAGCTGCCCGGAGTTTCAGGCTGGCTGTTAGAAATACTACCTTCTCTTCTGCTCAAGGTACGTTCTTTGGTCTGTTTTACTGAAGGCATGTTCTTCATCAGACCTGGTTGTGTAACACTCCATTCCCGCGACCAGGGTGTGATTTTTTTTTTTTTTAAGGAATAATATGAGGCACCAGTAACAGAAACATGAAAAAAGGTGCGGAATTTATCCCTGAAGAATTCACAAACGGAAAAGACAGATGATGGGAAGGGATAAAAAACTGAAATACACGCACTGGGAAAGACAAGAGTAATGTGAGAGTACGGTGAGCCATGCGCTCAGGGAGGGAAGGAAGGTGAGCCTTGGGGAGATTGTGCCGGAGGTCATCCGGGGTCGCCCGTCCCGAGTGCACTGGGATGCAGGCTCAGCGCCCGCCTGAGGCCCTCCTGGGACAGAGCGTGTTTGGGGAGTCTCGTTGGCCTCCCAGGGCTGGTCAAGGGGCAGGTGTCTGGTCGCGCCCAGCAGGACAGGCGCCCTGGGCTTATTTCCACTCACCCTCTGGCTGAGGACATACACCTGCCATCTCCCAGATCTGTCGTCTGTCCTTCACTCATCTAAATGCACTGACTTCGGAGATTTTACAACATGCTGCTTAATAAATTATCTTATTTTTAGGTCGTGGGTTTCCATCAACTCCTCTGGTTTTCCTTGGTACAGAATTACGTCACCTGTAAGGACAAATGGCTTCATCTCCTTCTCTCCCTTGTGTAACACAAACGCAAACCGCGTTGTCTGTTACCTCCACCACAATGTTAAAGTAAACGAGGGCGTGTTTGTCTTTTTCCTGCATTTGGACTGAAAAAAAAAAATACCACAATGAGCAATCATCTCAGATTCACAATGACTAAACTATAACCAAAATGTAATTATTGGAAACATGATCATGGTGCCTATGGAGTCTCTCGTGTGCCTTCACCTGAATGTGTCCGTACGGTGGATACAGTTCACACGTGCTGGTTTCGCCAACTGCGTTTTCTGAACTCCTAGAGATGATCGGATGACTTTTATCCTTAACCATATTAATATAAAATATATCGTATATTCAGTTAAAAGAGTTAAAACTTAAGAGTTAATGGGTTATAAGTTAAAAGTTTCCTAATGTTAAAGAATGCCTGCATTCCTAGAATAAATAGGATCAGATGTGTTACCTTTTTAAATTTTTATTTATTTTTATTTTGTTATTTTATTTTTTTAATTTTCTAAAATTTTTAAAATTGAAAAAAATTTTAAGATGTCTTAACGGGAGCTTAGATTTAGTTGCTGACACATTGTAAAAGATATGCATTCTATTAACAAGTGAAAATGGCCTATAGTTTTATTTTTTTAGTGATTTATTTTTCAGGTTTGAGATCAATATTTCCTTTTTATGTAAAACATTTTTACAGAAAATTTTTCTATGCTCTGGAATAATATGAGTGGCATGGGGACTTACTGACGTTTAAAAACTTGGTGGGATTCTTTTGCAAATCTTTCTAGGCTTGGTGCTTTTTTAAAAATAAAAAGTTGCTCTGCATTCTGTCTCTTTCTTATGGCAGCTTATCTGTTAGACTTTCTCTAATGGGATCAATTTTGTTAAATTGTATTTTTTGGAAAATTTTCTTTTTCATCTACATTTTCAAATGTTTAATAGTGCATATTACCCTCATAATTAAAAATTCTACTTTAATGTTAATTTCTTTGTGTTTTTTATGTTGTCGTTAATTAGTGTTTTCTCCCCTTTCCTTCTTCTTTATTGGGTTAGCTATTCTTGTTCTTTTGCTGAATTTTCGCTGATTTAGCTGTTATATTGTTTTATTTGGTCACTTTATTTTCATTTTCTCATTCCTTAACTCTTCCTTTAATTAATTCATTCCTTTTGCTTTTTATTTTGTCTTTTTTTAGTTTTTGTAGTTGGATGATAAATTCATTTTTTGGTCATTTTTATTTATAAAGTTATTGTATACTATAAATTTTTTTTCTATTTGGGTTTAGGTAAATTCTGTGGGTTCTGATGTTATATTTTCATTATTGTTTTCAAGAGGTGCTGAGATTCTGTTTTGGATTCCCAGTTCTATTCCAGGGTGGTGCACGTGTATGTGCAGGCACGTTCAATGCTGGCCCCTCTCAGATATGTTTTAAAGGGAGTTAAAGGGAGGTCTTTTTTATTTTGATTTTGCTATCAATTTCAATTTCTGACGTTTTTGCATAACGGCCAGAGAATGTTGTTTTTAATATTTTTACTCTGGAATATATTGAAATCCTATTTGTAGGCTACGTTAGTCCAAGGTTTGAGAATGTTCCATACGGACTTAAGTGCTCTTATGATACCATGCATTATCTGTTCCGGTTCAGAGTATGATTCATAGCAGTAAGGTCTGCCTCATTGATTTGTGATTATGTCTTCTCTATGCTTTTTGTCTACTTGCTTTGTTTTGGTGATTGAGAGAAATATATTGAAGTTTTTAGTAGTACAGTGTCTCCCTCTGAAACTCTTATCAACTTTGTTGCTGTTTTAGCCATGGACATCTACTAATGCCTGTTGAATCTTTACTGTTAACTGTATCCTTCTGCTTTATGAAGTAAGTGCCTTTCCACAGAAAGGGACTCATTAAGTACTTTGCCATCTGACTGTCTCTGCACTCTTGCCGGCATTTGTCGAATATCAACGTGTGACACCTGCTTCGTTTTCATCTGCAGGTACTTGGCATAACTATACTCACTTTTTAACCCTTAATTTCTCTAGAATATTCTTGTTTATGTGTTTCCTGGGTAAGCACAGTGCTGTATCATCACCAATACCAGAAATAAAAGAAAAAATTGGACTATAGGTTTAAGAAGATTTAAAGAGTGGGAAGAGAATATTCTAAACAAGTCAATGGCCAACAAATAAGACAACTTGGATAGAAGGGACACAATCACTGCAAAATAAAGTTAACCAAAATTGAATCAAGAGAAACAGCAAATATAAATAGCCTTATGTCAATTAAAGAAATTTAATTAATTAGTTATCAAAAACCTTCCTCAAAAGAAAGCTCCAATTTAAGTGGTTTCACTATGAATTCTCTCAAACATCCAAAAAAGGAATAACACAAATTGTATCACATATTTTAAAAAAATTAGAGCAAGAGGGAACATTTCCCAATCAGGGAAAAAAAAAATAATCCCCATGATCAATGACCTAAAAACCAAAATCATTCATCAGCATAGTTGCAAATATCATTCATGATTTATTATCAAACCAAACCTGGCAATATCAAACCTTACCTATCGAGCCTTATCATATTCACTACAGTGAAAAGCCCTGTAATCATTTCAATAGACGCAGGAAAAACAGTTGACAGAATTCAACACCTGTTAGTATAAAGAAATAAATAAGGAAATAAATTTAAAAAAGGAAAAAAATAGAAATGTAAATCTGATTATAACAATTTTCCTCTAGTAAAGTAAGTAAAATTAAATATAAAAACTTTAAAAAGGGACTCTCAACAAAATTCTCAAGGAATTTATTTAACCTGCTAAAGGTGACCAATGAAAAATCTATAGCTGATTTCAGGTTTAATGATGGAATATTAAAGGATTTCTCCTAAAAGCAGGAACAAAGAAAATAACCACTTCTGTTAATCATTGTACCAGGGTCTTAAGTGATACTGAAATAAATAATGAAAAATATTTGAACAGAAGTATTAACCTTATTTTCAGAGTATTTTTTAATCCAGATAGAAAATCGTAAATACTCTACAACAAACCTGATGAATAATTTAATTAGAATATTTTGGAATATAAGGATGAATGAACCAGTTGTGTTTTTATATGAGCAGCAAAAAATTGACAAATGAAATTAAATAGAAAATTCCATTTATAATGCTTTCTAGAAAGATAAAGTACTTGGGGAAAAATTAACAAAAGAGGTGCGAGACCTTTACACTAATGATTATAAAATACTAATGAGATAAATCAGAGAAGACCTGAATAAATGGTAGACTCAGCATGTTCATGAACTGGAAGAGCAGATATTCAGATATCAGCCTTCCACAAATTGATGTATAGGTCCAATCCATTTCTAACCCAAATATTGGGATCCAGCATATAAAACTGAATCAAGAGAAATCCAGCATATAAAAAGGTCTCCTCTAGCTCAATAACAAAATTACAAGCAACCCAATGAAAATGGGTAAATCATGTGCCAGGACAACCCACAAAGGAAGATACGCGAGGACTAGGGGCTACTGTCGTACCCCAACGACATGGCTGCAGTTGAAAAGTCAGGGATTACCTAAATTTGACGAGAAGGAGAAGCACCCAGGACTCTCATCTATTTATGGTGGGTGTGTAAAATGCTACAACCATTTTGGAACATTATATAGCAGTTTCTTATAAGAATAAATAGACATCTACCGTATGACGCATTCATTTCACTCCTGGGTATTTACTCGAGACGTAAAAACGTAAGTTCACAGAAGACTTCTACAAGGATATTCAGAGAGGCTCTGTGTATAGTAAACACAACCTAGAAACAGCTGAGGGGACCATCAAGAGAAGAACATAAGAAGAATAAACTGTGGTATATCCATACAACGGATGCGAATTATCAGTTAAAAAAAACCCACTGATAAAGGCGGTGACATTGATGAATCTGAAAAACAAATGGGCTGAGTGACATACGTTTTAAAAGAAAAGATTACTATTGCGGGCAGTATCTTTTATGCTGGAGAAGACTCTGAACACGGTGTATCGGTGGTGGCCGTGGGGGCCATGGGGTCTGACGGACGTGGAAGGAAATTGTCAGAGGCAACAGCAACACTCTCTACGTCATCATAGTGTGGGTTACACGGTTGCACTGAGGTGATGAAGACTTTGGTCACAGGAGTTATCAAACACAGAATATAAAAGAACTCGATAGGAAGTACAGAAAGAAAGTAACATGGCCGTAGCAGAAGTGAGCAAGCAGCAAGAGACAGTGAAGAGAGCCAGGCCGATTATAAGTGAACGGGACACAGGGAATGAACATTGTAATGGTTGAATCTAAAAAGTCAATGAGCACATTAAAAACCAGATTCGATTCACATGAAGGAGGAATTCATGAAGTACGCGATAAATCTGAAGAAATTCTCAGAATGTGAGAGAGAGAGAAAATTGGAAAGAAGTTGGGACATGAGGATTTAGTAAGAGTTTTAACACCACTGTAAAAAGAGTACCCGCAGGAAGTAACGAATCCAAGAGGGCAGAAGTGTTATCCCTCCAACTGGAGAGGGACATCTCTCACACATACAGCGAGTGGAGACTACCCAGGAGAAAATACGAAGGTAAACAGACATCACAGTGTGGTAGAACAGTAGTGCTGAATAAAGAAGAGGAAGGATCTTAAATACAGATGGGAAGGCCCATCATTGACTGGAGGACAACTTCTCAACTACAGAAGTGGAAATCAGGAGACAGGAAAAAATAGCTTCAAAGTGCTGGAAAAAAAATAAAATAACTTAGACTTGTGTACCCAAAACACATCTTTCAAGCAGAAGAGTAAATAAAGAGATCTACCTACCAACAGAGGCTGGGAGAGTTTTCGTCCAGGGGGTCTACACCAAAGGAACTTCTAACAAACGGGCTTCAGAGAGGAGAAAATTGTCACCGTGAGGAAGGTCAGAGGGGCACGAAAAAATGTGAAGCAAAGAAAGCATACACTTTAGCCTACACTATATTTATAAAATAGTAATGTCCATTTTTGTGGAATTTTTGAAAAAAAAAAAAAACACCAAAATATGGCATAAGAACTGTTGGCAGGCTGGGAGGGTCATAATCAAAGCTACCAAGTTCCTGTGGGGTTTGTTGTGTGTTGTTTTTGCAGGATACACCATACTCACAGTACACATTGTGAAGTTAGTGCTATGTGCAAACTTTCAACGTAAACCACAGATAGAACAGAAGTAAGGTGAAAAAATTAATAGAAAATGCAGATAAAAATAGAGAAAACAAACAAGAAACCCAATACAATGAACCAGACAGGAAGAACAGGAACATAAAAACAGAACAGAATGAAAGGCAGGGAGAAGATATAGGAAAGTCTCTATCAGCAGTCCCTGGAAGTGGAAGTGAATAAAATCACCCAGTTATAGCCAAAGTGTTAGATTGGACGGAAAGACCTCAGATTTCTAATGTTTACAGGAGACAAACCTGAAGCAGTAACACAGAATAACGGAAGGTAAACATGTGGAAGGGGTTAACCAGGCGACAACAGCAACAATAACCAGCCCCAGAACCTGTTATTAATTTCAGATAAAATACACGTTGAGAGAGAAGGCAATACAACGGTACGGATAATTACTAAAGTATCATGAATGCCTTATCAAGAGGGAGGTCAAAGATTTAAACTTGCAGACACTTAATAAGGTGTTAAACCACATGAAGCCGAAATTGAAGGTGTCACGAGAAGAAATAGAAATTGACAGTTTCCCTGCTGCTCACAATTACTAGTTCAACCACATAAAACACCAAAGCAACACACACGTATACACACTATAAATATGTGAGCTACCCAGCAGGGAAAAAAAATGTCATCAAGGTTTATGTTAGTTTGCCAGAGGAAGGGCATTTTACGTTCCCACTATTTTATATACACACATTTTGTTAATTAATTCATCACCTTGTATAAGACAGTATGGTTGGCTTTTGTATGACAGAATAAAGAACTTTGGTTGAGATAGTTATGACCAGACAAAAGACTTCCATTTTAGGGGGCATGTATCTGAAAGTTTAAAGAAAATAACTCATGCATATAGTTTTTATTTGTAATAAGGAAAATAAAACAAAAACACATCCTGAGTATCTGGTTCGACTCACAGATTCTCGTGCTCTGTCAGAGTTCTGTAAAATTATGTGTTATGGCTTTATCTTTCTTAGTAGGAAAGATGGAGGTTGCGGCACTGCTACCACCCTTTGCAAAGATGCTGAACATCACGGAAGAATTATAAAGTCTGGGAGGAACTTCGTAACAGGTAGTTAGTCCCTAATTTCAATAAAAAATGTAAGGTTGAGGCATTTGGGGTGGGGGCAATTATTCTATTGTTGATTCAAGGGTTATGCAGCAGAACTTCTTAATAATTTCGTAAGTTTTATCCTAATTACCTATCTATCGTCTAAAACCTTGTGTGAAAGGTTTTGAAATTCTGAACCACCAGCATGAATATCAAGCACACGTAGTCTTCAGAGAAAGAGACTTGAAGCAGGGGAGAAACCGTTTTTCCCTTCCACAGTATAATCCATACTTTAATAAAATGATCCACAGATCTTGGTGAAACTGAAGATACACGGACAATGTCCATAGCCTATTTCATCTACTTCTTACAGAAAGGAAAATTCATGAGGAATATTAAAGAATATTAGGGGAATTTCACTAAGGCTGTCCCAGAAGGTTTTTTTCTTGGGATATATCATAATTTAGTTAAATACTTCCCTAGTGCTGCATATTTGGGCTGTTTCCAGTTTATATCCTTGTAAATGATGCCATAATAGACATACTTGAGAATATATATATTTGTATGAGTCTTTGATTAGAAAGGTGAAGTTGCTTTCTAATACTGAAACGTTGAGTAAAAGGATTTAAATTTTAAAAGACTGTTGACAGACAATCCCAAAGGAACTTATAGTATTCTAATACCTATATTCCCACAAGCAGCATATGATGGCTCTCTTTTCACTCTGCTTTTGCCAAAAATTAGTATTCTTATTAAGATCTAGTTTACACCCTTTGATATGTGAATTGTGGCGTCTGGTTTATTTTTGCATTTGTTGCTTATTAGTGACATTGTCCACATTTACATATATTTATTAAGCGTTTTTTCCTTTTTAGATATTTGTGTTTATTCCTATTTTTGTGTCCACACTTGATTATTTATTTGTAAGGGTCTTTATATATTAAGGTTACTAACTCTATGGAGAGAGGGAGAGAGGGAGAGGGAGAGAGTTGTAATATGATTTTTCTTTGCTTAGTTTCCTAACAAAATTATACATAGGCCAATATACAAATGGCCCTAATTTAAGTGCATTCATTCAGAGTGGATAATTTTGTCATATTTACCCAGTATTTTGTTCTTTTAGATGTTGGCTATTTAATTAAGGGCCTTAAATGATTATACCTGAAAGAATTATTTGATAGTGGTTTACCTGTATCGAATGATGTATTCCAAGATTAATGTAGGTATTTCTCACCATGCTACAAAAAAGCAAAGATTGCGCCAATCCTTCTTTTTCTTTCTATGTTTGATTGTGTAGAATGATTCACTGACAGAACCGGTTCAGGAATGGCATCTATCAAAGAGGTACTTAGGAAGGGGACATGATGGCACATAGTGCTATTTATTTTAGCAGAACTTTGTCAATCTGGAGCTCATGGTACCACCTGTTCCTTCTGCTTCCTCGTCCTGACACCTGCGTTCTCGGAGAAGTGCAGCAGCACCAAGGGCAGAACGCTAAGTGACCCGGAGGGACCCACACAGCATATTGCCCGGAAAGCCGAGGGCTCGGAAAATTGGAGTGCTTCATGAAACGTCGTGGAGGCACCGTAACTTCTCGGGTAGTCATTACGCCAGAAAGGGCAAGAAATAAAGGGCACGGGTGGAACTGAGACAAGAGCATTGACGGGACAGAACGTTATCAGCAGCTCGCGGTTGTGTTGAATCGGTGCACTGTGGTGTGATGAGTTCTGGATGGTAGTGTGGTCTTTTTCTTATTTGAGCTTGCGTTTTCTCTTCATGTGTGGTGATGATTTTTTCCTTTTGTAAGAGTGTGTTAATTTAGGCTAAAAGGCCATCACTGCTGCATTGGGGGACGTCCCCTCACGTAGCCCCTCCCTGGCCCACTGTTGGCTGTCACTGTGTCACTTCCCATCTACTGAGTTGCACGGGCTTGACTGTAGGATAGATAGAAGGAGACATAGACAGATACCAATACATATCCTACTGATTCTGCTTCTCCGAAATGCTCTGGCCGATACCGTTGTCTTATGATGAAGCATGGAGGGGAATTTGGTTGGAGGGCAGAGGGTGAGGGGAGAGTGGTGTGGTTCCTGGGGTCACTTTTCAGGTCTCCGCACTTACTGAGTTTGAGAGACAGAAGAGCATAAACCGATTGCTGCGACTGTCACGGTTGTGGCCTACAGCTGACATTCGTGTCCCTCTGAATGAAACCCTACATTGCCCCCCGGGGACTGCAAGCTGTGGGCGGATGGTGATGTGAACGCTGGCCTGCGTGCAGAGCCGTGCGCAGGAGACGCTGGCCAGCAGTGGGCGCCACACAATGATAGCAGCTGCCAGGTTACCTTCAGGGCCCAGGGAAGTCCCTGCAAGGACTGTCGGGAACCACTGGACACATATTCTGAAAGGCTGATTTAGTCATTAGGATCACACTTGACTGTATTTTGTAATCATCGGTGTGGGTCCAGGGGCATTTGGCTGCATATTATACTAACCCAATGCACAAAAACGTTTTAACCTTTCAATGTTTTTGTAGCCTTATTTGAAAATCAGGATAATAATAGAAAGTATCTCTAATATAGCACAAAATTAACATTTGACATACACTTGTGTTGATACTGTTCAGACCTGGTCGTCCTGCTTCTGGAAGAGCTGGTATTTTAGTGAAGAAAGAAAAAAACCATACAGAGAGAGATAACTGCAACACGCCCATAAACATGGGTATTAGAGGAACTTCAGGAAGCTGGGCAGAGCCTAGAAAAGAGACCCGCTCTGTGTGTTTGAGGAGCTGGACAGCATTTGATGGGGACGTTGGCTTTGAGCTAAACCTGGCCAGCAGAGATGGAAATGGGCCAAGGGCTTGGAGAGCAGGTGCACAGGCTGTGTGGGGCAGCGTGCAGACATAGTCTGTGCGTGTGCGTGCAAGTGTGGGAGCGTTCCTGCACGCTCCTGTTTGATATGTGCAAGCGTGCATCGGAGCTGGTGCATGCATGTGCATGCCCGTCCGCCCGCATGTGGGGCAGCATCTTTGCATGTGCATGGATGCACACACGTGTGTGCATGCATGTTCATGCATGTGTGCATGCGTGGTCATGAGGAGAGCTGTCCGGAAGACCCCAGGGGTAGGTCGAGTCCACTGCACAGGGACTGGACAGCCTTCTGTTAAAAGTTTCCCAGTTCACATGAGCAGGTATACGGTTCAGATTTTGAAGAAGCCAGAGGCGTACTCTTCATGCAGATGCTTCTCGAGGGAGAGGAATACGCAGAGGCACGTCACGACATGAAGTGCCCAACGAGGCGGACTTGGAAACGTGGCTGCCGTTTGGAAATCACAGAGAAATTCACTCACTGCCGCTCTCGCTCGTCAGTCTTGGAGGAAATTCTCAGCAGGTAAAATATAAATTAATGTGTTTTGTGAAAACCCAGAAATACTCTATTGTGATTCTTTCATATGATAAGCGTTAGCCATCTGTTTCAAGTTTTCATTTTCTTCATATTTAATCTGTGTTTAAAATTAATTTATATCATGAAAAATGACAAAGCTCCTCACTAAGTCATAACGGGGTTCAACAAGATAACAGTTGAATAGACAAACTCCTCGCCCTTTTTCCCCATAGTGCTTAGACTTGAGCAGACGTAGTTTTTCAAACTAATCACAATGGAAATTAAAATGACCCTTTAGTTTTACTTTTTACAAATATCTACAGTTCTGTGATTTCACTATATTCTCAGAACGGGGAAGTTAGAAATAGCTTACATTAACAATTTATAGGCAATGCAATAGATATGTTAACTGTGAGAAAATGTCAAATTCACGAGAAAAGAAACTATATCTCCCGATGTTTAAGATATGATATGCTTCTTAATAATTACATAATAAATAGACTAGATATTTTTAGTATAGAACTTTTTCAAATAGTTTTTACTATCTGTAAATCATGGTCAGATACCACAGCTTTATATTTCTGTATTCAGAGTAGAAAGATAGTTACGATTCTACCTTTTGTGAAATTCTGAAACGATCTTTATGATTCACGTTGAGGCATCAGGTGTGTTCATGGAAAAGCCCACGACCAGAAGTCGGCTGAGACACGTCCAGTCCTGGCTCTCAGTGTCCTGGGGTCAAAGGCTGACCTTTCTAGGTCTCTGGGATGGGACTGGTATGAAGAGTGTGTTTGGGCCAAACGGCCTCAGATCTCTTCCAACTGTGAGGATTTCTCTGTGCATCTAGGATTCGAGGAATTTTCGACTTCCTGCAAACATCTCCTGAGCCCTGTGCAATACGGCCATTTGGCTTCCATGCCAGAATGAGAAAGTGGACAAAGAGAAAAAAGGCAGCACTATTAGCGAACAACTTTCTCTGCAGTCCTTTCCTCCTGGAAGTCAGTGACGGGCATGGGCCCAGGGGAAGCCATTTTAAGGGCTGCAGTCATTGTGCACAGGTGGCAAAGGGATTTGCTTCCTCTGGGGAAGGAAGGGACTGTATAGGATGAGCCGTAGAACTTGATTTAAAACGATATGATCACCTGTACTGAGAGAACGTCAATAATCGAGCCAATACTTTGGCTCCGTATGTTGGTCCGGGTCTGTTTTTGGAACCATGGGACCGTTTTAAGCACAAAACCTATACATCCACTCCCCCTGTGACCACCAGGAATGACTTTGTAGTCCCACTTTTCGGCCCGAAGGAACCATGGTGTCCTTCACCAGGAGGGCAGGAGGGCCGCCAGCCAGTGCAGAGACATGACGGGGTCTGTAGGCGGCAAGACCAGTTTGGGAGGGGACTGGGGTCTCTTTCTGAGACGGGATTAGTAAACGCGAGGGTCGACCCAGAGCTCGGCGCTCCCACGAAGCGTCTGGGGGGTCAAGGGCAGTTGAGGAGCTCAGCGTCTGAGCTTTGGGGGGCAAGAGCGCCGGGCCCTCAGGTGGCCCTGGAAGGAGGCTGCCCTCCCTCCAAGGCGGGCTCGTTAGCGTGTGTCACAGCGGCCCTGTGACCTCCTGCAGATGGCAGCTGGCTTCCTCTGGGTCTGTCCTCCAAGCCCGGCCAGCGCAGGGCTGTTTCTTGGTTTCTTCTTTTCCATCTAGCCGAGCTTACTCTTTCAAAATGTAACGAGGAACCGTGTTATTTGGTTTGTTAATATATTTACGCCTGCTGTAAAATAAATCGGTCTAGGGAAGGAGGACGGACAGTTCTGACGGGGGGTGTGAAATGTCAGAAGATCGCTTGGTCTGATCGGGCGTCACAGAGACTCAGAGCCTCTGAGAGGATCCCAGCTGTCAAACTTCATTGTGACTCTGGTCCTTGTCGACACTGGTTTCTTCTTTGCAGACAGCAAGAGCGATGCCTGCGTAAGGGTTGCTTGAGAATCAAACAGGGGGCTCTGGGCAAGGCCCCTCCCAAAACAGCCGCAGCAGACACGCAGCAGCATGCCCGGCTGACACCCTCCCCCCTTGTCCCTATTTTTCTTTTTTAAAAATTCTGTGATTCTTCCCTGCTGTTATGGTTCTGGATGGAAACAGACACCACAAAACGTTGAAAGGGATTGTCTTGCCTAGTGGAAGAGTATGTCTGATCATTTGGTTTAAAATGGTTTATAACACTCATAGAATTTTATTGGTTTTATGGGCCTAGTTATAGTCCTCTCCGGGTTCTCAGCCCGTCTCTGGCGCCGGCCTCGGCCGATCGCTAGGAGGCAGCCTAGCTGGCTTCACCTTTGCTGCCCCTCTCAATGTCCTGTCTCCCTGGGAGTGAGGGCCAGCCCAGGTCATGGCACTCCTACCTCCTCTTAATTCAACGAGCTATCACGATATAGGGGGAGAATTTGGTTGTCCTGGTCAGAGCAGCCAAGCCATTGACTCCCTGTGGGGAGTCCTTTGACCAAGGAGTGAGCGACAGAAGGAGCTCGTGAACAATTCCTTTCCCTTACTCCCTCCGGGGTCTGTTCTGAGAGGGGGGGTCCAGCAGCTGGAAGGCTGAGGTGGCGGAACCACATGCTGGTGACTCAGCCAGGCAAGCCTCTTCAGTGTTCTCTCCGTGGTTTTGGAACTCAGGCAATTCCAGAGACAATCACATCAATGATCACTTCAAAAGGTGATATTGGAAACATACTGAGGATAAGTGGCAAAGAATGGACAACACCAAAACGGAAGCTATAGTGCCCGAGGAAACCCCTGAAGAGCTCGTCCCCTTTGTTGGCTCTCAGCAATATCTTCAGACCGTTTATGATGGTCACGACCATCTACCGATTCATTTAATGTATTGCTTAACATGACACATAACTTAACATACAACACACAACTTGACCCATAACCAAACGCTGTACTGAAATTGGGAAGGTCAATAGGTTTATTAGTCAAGCATCAATTGAGAGGTTTTTACATTGACCAGTAAGTTCTGTGAAGTAAAGGAATCAGGAATTGAATGAATTGAGTGACGTTTCACCCCCACAATGTCAAACTAATTTTGTATTTTGGAGATTAATATGATTGGGTAATGAAGTATTTTATATATACTTATATACCATATTATACATACATGTATTATACGAGTATACACATACATGTATGCATATGTGCACGTTATACACACATACTATGTTATATAATATATATTACACACATATATAATATTAAATGCATACATAGTGTGTATACACATAAAGTGTACGCTATATTTTGTTAATGGTTCACTATTTTGTTATTTTTTCTAATAAGTGGTATTGGCTTTATAAAATTTCTTTACCTTTTAGGGATGCCTGGGTGGCTGAAGTGGTTAAGTGTCTGCCTTCAGCTCAGGTCATGATCCCAGGGTGCCGGGTGGCATTAACTTTTCATGTCAAGCCTCCCAGTCCTACCAGGTACACTGGTGAGAGGGACAACTCAGCGATTTGTGCTAATGAAGGCAAAGAGAATCGAGTTTCAATAAGCTCTCACACAAATAATTCACTGGACAAATTATTTCTCGCTTCATTATTGGTAATGGAACATGCAATTTAATGCTCCCTGTGCTGGGTAACTTATTTTAAAGGTTCTTCTCCTCCCCCTCCTTCCCCTCTCTCTCCTCCCCCTCCTCCTCCTCCTTTTTTTTTTTTTAAGTAGGCTCTGTGGTCAATGTGGGGCTTGAACTCATGACCCCGAGATCAAGAGCTGCACACTCTACTGACTGAGCCAGCAGATGTCCCCTGGCTCTTCATTATAAAAGGCTCCTCATCAACATATACTCATTAGCCAGGAATTGCCCAGATACAACGTTTTCACTTTGTTTTTACAGCTTTATTGGGGTATAACTGATAAACAATTATCTACTTATTTTAAAAGATAGACTTCAATGAGTTTTGACATAGGCATACGCCTAAGAAACTATCGCCACAATCAAGACAATGAACACACACTACCTTCACAAATTTCCTGTCTCCCGACTGCGTACCCCAGGCAACACGTTCTCTCATCTTTCCTGATTTGCTCATTCATAATTTTACTAAATAGCTTTCTTTCTTTCTATCAGCATAGACTCAACGGTTTAAGGGAGATTTTGAGAGTCAGTGATCATAGCTTGTTCCATGAGGCACTGGATTTTTTATGTTTTCCACATTTTCATTTCAGTCTTTTGCTTTGCGATCTAGAACGGAGCGGACACGCTCTCCTCAGCTGACTGCTTGCTCCAAACTGCAGAGCATGAAGATGTGAGGCGGCACCTGCTGCTGTCTTTCATAAGCCTCACAGAGGTGGACTTTACGGGATGCTGAAGGTCTGGTTTGCAGATGTTGACATAAGAACCAAAAACATAACTATTGGAAAATCAGCTGACGGCTTTTTCAGTATGGCAGAAAAAAGCAATATAATGTTTCTAATAAATGTTGATTTGCCTGCTCAGAAATAAAAGCAAGAGTAAAATAGCCTGATGTTTTTCTTTGAAAATTTTTCAAATAGAAGTTTCATATATTAATGATGTGCTTGTAAGCTCAGGGGGCAAATGCCATGGGCTTCCTCCGACCTTTGACTGCTGAGTCACTAAGAATCCAATTTTAATTATAAGTAGCTTGACTTTCCTTCCATCAAAACCTCCTCTTGTCCACAACTTACTGAGATATAATTAGGATCAAATATCAAATGCTGAATTCTGGGTGAGTTAGCCTAATTTCTTGGCAACTAATTATTCCACTGGGTTGATTCCCACCCCCCCCCAGATATATTCTTAGGCCTGGTTCTTTTAAGTCTTCTGAACATCCTTTTGGAAGTGACTCAGTTGGTTATAAAACACTAAAACCAATGTTATTTTCCCTAAGCTGTGACTTAAAAGTTTGAGTCATTATTTATATGAATTCATTTTTAAGTGAAAATACATTATAGTTCCAAGTAGTCCATATAAGTATTAATAGAGTCCAAGGCTGGTGTGAAAACCATACTCCTTATAAAGTTCTAACAGGAAAGTGAATTCAGATGTGAAGATGGACATGGGAGCAGAGTGGATAAAAGAAGCAGAAGTTGATGTGGGAATAGAGAGAGAGAGAAGCAGTCTATTGAGGGGAATGCGATGAGGAGTGACATCCCAGAAAACTTCTTACATGATCAAGTAGGAGCAAGGGTTCCTTTAATCACATCCTTTTATAATAATCCCTTCATTCCAGATGAATTAGGTTTCTCTTAAAAATACAAGAAACTGTCTAGAAACCATTCCTAATCTGGCTTTTTCTAATTGTGCAGTGACTTGAAATCCTACCATATACAACCTACAACCTTGAATATATGTGGAGTGTATTTCTACTCTAACTAACTTAAAAATTTAGACTCTTATAATATTTGAAGTCAGAGATGGGATGCCTACTGTTTATGAGCAGGCACCCCCTCCCCCCAATTTTCCCCATCATACTATGAGGGTTTTCCAGAGAAGATAGATCACTTGAATTCTATTTGCTGATAATGAAAATAATTATTTTAATGTGCCTTATTGTGAAATGAAGTTTTCTGTTTTGAGAGAGGAAAATCAACAATGCATATCTTAGTTAAAAGGTAGAAATATAAGAAGAAATTCACTTCAGTGATTTTTGGTTCTTGGTTCCATTCTTGCCTACTATGTACACTCAAATGTATTTATTGAATTCAAAATGTGATAATCAGTACTACTTTAATTCCTGGTTAGGTTTTTCAATGAATTGCTTCTTTTCTTTCCCTTTCTTTCCCATCACTGCTTATCCTTGTCACACCTCAGTCCCTTCTTTATAACTTAGTTATCTGTATTTTCACTTTTTTGAGGGTAATGATTGAGGAAAGCATAGCTATTCCATTGTTCTCAACATTTCTGTGTCATTTAAAAATATGTATACCCTTGAAATAATATATGACTGAATGCTTTTTAAATTAATGTAAGATTTAGTAGGAAAATATAATCCATTTATATTTATTGTCAAATGGAAATTCTTTACACTAATCCAGCCACAATATATTGCATTTTGTCCTTATTATACATTTTTTGTTGTTTTCTTATTTGTCATTGATTATTGATACTGATTGATGAAACGTTATTGTCTCTTTTATCTTAATCGTGGATTCCTCTAAATTTGTGCAAATACATTTAAATTTTATGTCTTTATCAACATCCATAGTAGAGACAAATTTCTATGACTTCCACTGATATAAACATGCTTTTATTTCTTTCCTACTTCCACCCTAATTACCCACAAATATCTGAGGTTTATTCTTTTAATGGCCTTTACTTTTAGTTTTAATTTTAGTCGTTTTGACATTAAGTATTTTTAACTTTGCATTACATATCTTTAAGAACATTTTAAACCATTACAATAAATTCTGTAAAATAGCTTAATGATTATTTTGATTTAATTTTGAATTTTACTAGAGTTAATGACTATCACTGTTTCTTCTACATATTTTCTTCTTTTTAATGTTTCTTATTCTTAAGTTCTGTTTGTTTGTTTCACTGTTATAGAACTTAAGCATGCACAGGAGACAAGTTTCTAGAATCATATTAATATACACATGTCTTCTGCTATATGTACTTTTTTTTTTTTTTTAAAGATTTTATTTATTTATTCGACAGAGATAGAGACAGCCAGCGAGAGAGGGAACACAAGCAGGGGGAGTGGGAGAGGAGGAAGCAGGCTCCTAGCGGAGGAGCCTGATGTGGGGCTCGATCCCATAATGCCGGGATCACGCCCTGAGCCGAAGGCAGACGCTTAACTGCTGTGCCACCCAGGCGCCCCTGCTATATGTACTTCTAGTAAACTTTGAGTTGCTGACATTCTCGTTATCTGATTTCATGCTGGATAAATGTCCAGAGGAACCAGTAAGCATGGTATATGTGGGCTCTGCTAACACTTGGGAATCACTGCATGGTTCCCAGTGGCCCCCTCTGAGCATGGCAGGTGCTTTTCAGTCCCATGGGAGAACTCAATTCCACATGCTTTCTGTCCCACGTGTCAGTAGGGAGACAGATATGGGTGGGAATCCTTTGAGAAAGTGAAACTCCGTGGCACTTTTTTGCTTCCTCCCTTGGAGTTCCCCCAAAAGAGCTGAGTTTCAACACAGGATGCAGAGAATGTGCAGAAATTCATAACGAGGCCAGCTTGAGGGCAGCTTTCCTAACAGCAGGACTGGGGAATTCCCACCGCTCTGTGATAGGCAGCACAGTATGCCATTGATTTCCAAGTATGCAAAACTGGAAATTAAGGTCACTGGAAAGACTGGCCTTCAAAAAGAAGAATGGAGGTGAGGTAGACGTTTTTAACTCTGGGACCTGGAAGTGAAGAATATATATATATAAAGCACTATGCTGGGGTGCCTGGGTGGCTCAGTCAGTTGAGTGTCTGACTCTTGGTTTTGGTCCACGCATGATCTCAGTTTCATGGGATCGAGCCCCACATTGGGCTCCTTGCTCAGCAGGGAGTCTGCTTGGAGATTCTCTTCCTCTGCTCCGTTCGCTGCTTTTTCTCTCTCTCTCTTAAAATAAATAAATAAATCTTTAAAAAAAGAAAAGAAAAAAGCACTACTTGATGGATAAATTCTCAAGGCAAGGTTAAATGACTTTGTCTTCATTTTGCTGCATTCACCCCACTGACGCAAAGGTCAGACAAGTCACAAACCTGTGTGTGGGACTGCGGTCCTTGTCAGATGTATCACCACCAGCAAACACTAATTGATTCCATATCACCCTTGAATCTCATTCCTCCATTAGGCATCAAAATAAAATTTCCCATAAACTCACTGCCCTTTGTCATGGCATTTAATGAACTTCCCAGATTGGCTATGTATGTGTCTTGCCTTATTTCCTCCTTCAAGACTTTTGGTCTTCATGTGTACACAGAACACACATGTGTACTCACGCACACACGCTCTACCTTCTCCATGTACACAGACACGTCACTATGCCCTTTCTGAGCTTCTGCAATGCAGTTGGCTGTAAACCACCTATGGCCTCATAATCCTCCACCAATTTCACGCCAATTTTAGACTGCAACATTATGTAATTCTGTGTGAGGCCATGTCTTATTTCATTATTTGTCCCAGGGCATCAAGTGCAGGGCTCTCTACAGAACAGATTCTCAATAATTGTTTGTCAATCAATTGACTGTGACTGGTATTTTAGGAACCCATCGACAAGCATGAGCACAATCATAGCACCTGGGGAAAAGGGTAGGGCATGCCCTCCGGATGGTTTGTCTGTACTAGGTATGGGTTTACACTTTTCCTCAGCATTCTTATATAATGAAGTAAGATGCTTGCTAAAAATACAAGTTTCAGAGATTTTTTTTTTCCACTTGGATTGGAGCTGAATTGCTTTGCACATTCTTTGGAGAAACGACTGAAATCCTGTTAGTTAGCACGATGAGTCAGCTGTCTATATTTATGACATAGGCTTTATGGAGTGCATATATTTATTAGGGAATGGTACCTGAGGGAATAAGGAAATCAAGACAGATGTCTTAGGTTGCCTCTGTGCAATACCTGAGCAACTTACATATTCTACCAAATCAGAAAAAAAGTCATGCAAGCATGCAAGTTAATTGTTTGGAATTTTGAGTGCAGGAAATCTGAGAGAATGAGTTTTTCATTTTATATTATTTTTGCTTGCTGTAGACATGATTCAAATACTAAGAATTACATTCGCACCTTTAAACTAGATACAAGAAAACCATTTGCAAGTATTTGACATTCTCCATCTTTGCCCACTTATTTGTTAGGTAAAAGATACATTTCTGGTTCCAGTGCAAGCATCAGAATTAATTTTAAAGGGAAAATCATTGTTTGGGAAAACATTTTCTAGCCTGGGTGCAGATCAAGGTAAGACCCTGGGTGTCCCCCAGGAAGTCAGGGCAAAGGGATGTTTCTCAATATGACAAACCAACTTCCATGCACTTACTGCTCTGCAGAATGAAAGGAACGGGCGAGAGAGGTGGCAGATCACGGAGACCACAAGAAGGAGAGCGAAGTGTGATGGGGCATTGCCTGAGGGCAGGCAAGGAGAGAAAGCCAAGTGACCATACACACTTGGGAAACTAGGACATCTGACATGGATAGGTCACTTGGAGGAATCACGACCACACCCCCATCCCCGTGGCTATCAGCATACCCCTCCAATGCAAACAGTTTCTGCGGGTCAACTCTCTGAATTGCATGAGGTAGATCTGGACCAAGGCTGGGGAATCTTGGAGAGTGTGCACAGAAGTAAGGATTGGGGCAGATGATCTTCAGGCTTTCACCACTCGAGGAATGGGGGATGCAGGCAACCCTTATTTATATTGGCAGAGGACAACCTAAATTCAAGTGACATTTTTTTTTTTGGTAACTGAGAAGAGTATTATCCTGTTGAAACATGTTATAGGTTTTAGTATCACTTTTAATCAATTCAGCGCCGTCTATAGGAGAGGAGCCATGGCAAACTTTATGCAGGATACCGATGGGTATAGAAGAGATACAGTATACCCACACATGGAAATTAGAAAAGGCAGGTGGAATTCAAGTTAATCAAGAGGAAGTAACCACTCTGGGGTAGGGGTAGGGGAAGAGTTCTTTGCAGAAGCTAGAAATAAAAGAAGGGAATGGGCTTGATTTCTAGTGGGAAGGGGTACAGATCAGCCAGAGGGTTTCTGCGATGGATACCCCACACAAATGTAGTATACACTCTTGTTACAGATGCGATCAATTAAATGGTTCACTTTTTTATATTTAAGTAAAAGATGCTCTATAAATCTAAATGCCTATTTACTCTTGGTACAGCTTTCTTCTTGTGTTTGAAGCTTGTCAGTGAGTGTGTGCATTTATCCATCCTCCCATGACCCTACACAAACACACTGAGGAGCCGGGATTGTACAGGGAATAAAAGCCACACAAGAAAAGCAGTCTAGATATCATCTGTATTTACACATTCATTTTCTTTGGGCATAATTGGTAAAGTATCATTTTCTCCCCATCCAACATTGCCTCTTTTCCAGCTATTTTTAGGGTGGTGTTTGGGAGCTCCGGGAGCGAATGCTCCGTCCTACTGCTGCCTCTTGCAGCTGTCTACCAGCACTGACATGCGGGCTGAGTGCGACCGTGAGGCAGAGCCTTGAAATGGAAATGTGTGGGATAGGAGGGGAGCAGGGCACAGAGGGCGAAAGCAGATGCCTTGCACAAGGACTGCTTTCTCTGTGGACCCTGTGGCTGTGCTGGAGGAGGGAGCAAACGTCTTCTCCTCAGTAAATAACATGTAAAACTCCTATCCTAAGGAGAGGACTGGCTGATCTCTGGGAAGAAGAACCTGGCCGTTTCCTTTATATGGAAATTTCCTAACAGCCATTCCGTGTAATTCTTAGGGAACTGTTTCTTTTGTGTCTCCTGCTACCTGCCCGAGAATGCTGGGAGGGGTTCACCACATGCTGCTTGGATAGTTACTTTATTTTCCAAAGGAGCAGAGCTTTGATGATATCAACAGGCATAGATTAACTTTCGAGAAATGAATCCATGACCAACATCCTAGATGAGCTTTCTATGGCTGGGACACTAAACAAATTTTTATCTTTATCCATTCTTCATCTTGTTCATTTGAAAACAGGAACTAATCATGAGCAGCATTTGATGGACACGTGGCTTGGGGGAGAAACCAGAGCTGATCGTGGATTTAGCTGAGGTGGGCTCATCAGTTTAGTACGTCGGCTACGAACTTCTGAGTCAAAGCTAAATTCCAAAACAAGCATTCGACACAACACTTACCATTTAAGAAAAAAATATACGCACACATGTGCAAGCGATCCATTTACAATTCTGCTGTTGTGTCACATTATGCTGAGCAAATAGAGCTGGTCCGTTTTCTACCCTTGGGGATTTATGAATGGCCTAGTGCAGCATTAAATCTGAATATAGGCACTGGAAAGGCAGTCTGTTTTTTAGCATATAATGCGTAATTGGAGCTCTTTATATTTGCAAATCTTGCGTATTTACTTTGTGTCTTAAGCTCTTTTATATCTGTTTGGTCTATCAAAGCTGATAGGGTTCTCGTTACTCCACTCCAACAGATTTCTGTATTTTGGTGATACTGTTTCTAATGGTTTTGAAACCCAGTATTAGATTAATTGTCATTTGGGGAGTTACTGTTTACTTTTACTATGTTTTTATTTTGTTTTTGTTTTCTGGTGTTCCCCCCTATCTTCTTTGTTGTTAGTTTTCCTTTTCATCTATGCTAGTGATGTGGAAAAAAATACAAAACTATTTCTTTAATTACCTAATTACCTAATGATCGAAATCACATTTTGGCTTCTGTAAGGTGAGAGATTTATGACCCTTTTACTACTCATGCCATTCTTTATGTCCATACTAAAAAAAAAATTACTGGTCTTTGTAAAAAAAATTATTTTTAAAATTATCTGATTTACTGACAATATTTTTGCCACATTTAGAACACTGGACCCAGGTTTATCCTTTACATACTTTCATTATGTTATTGTAGTCCCTAGTTTTGGTCCTAGGTTAGGGCTAAATTACTTCAGTTTATGTTTGAATGGCTTATTGTCCAATAGCTTCATAGTTGAAATTATGCTTACATTCTTTTTTTTTTTTTTCCCAAGAAGGACAAGAGAATAGTTTATAATCTGCATGTCATCATGGCTGATGATCTTGTCATTGGTTATCAGGACCCATTAATGAAAACTTGGCTGCTTATAAAATTTACAAGTTCCTGTTTTTTACTGAAAGTGGTCTAAAAATGATGCACAACGTCCTTTAAAAATTAGGGCCGGGCAGGATTATGAGGCTACTGTGATCTTTATTTATACTTTGGAATTTTTAAAATTGATATGCCTATACATGATTTTATTTAGTTTATATAGTTAAATTTTGCCCTATTTTTCTGTCATTATTTTATTTAAATTAACAATAATCAGCACATGGTAGTCTTTTTTTAGTCTAGAATTTTGCTTTGGTTTTGTGTTCTTGGTCTTGGCTTCTTTTCCAGTTTTTCCACATTTTTCCTCAGGTTCAGTGAATAAATATTCAACTTAGACCTTTTGTCTCTGCCTTCCACTTTTATTAGCTCAGAATCGTACTCACTTCTCTTTGTGCTTTTTTGCTGCTAATGTGGCTTTCTCCATGTCACTTACTTAATTGTGTGCTTTTCGGTTTTATATTTTAATGAATTTCAAAGCGAGTTTTAATTATTACGTTTTCAAGGTTTTTGCTCTTCTCCTTCTCCGCCAGCTGTGTGTTCTCACCTGCTTGTTGCCTGAGGGGGGATGTCTCTCTCTCCCACCCTTGCTTCTCACCTTTGGTTTACAGACACCACATCTCATTACGTCCAGTTATGAACCACTCACATTTTTTCTAGATTTCCCCGGCTCCTTCAGGAATTCACCTTCTGTTGCATTATGTTTTCACCAATCCTTAAAATTCTCTGTCCCTTGCTGTGGTGACATCATGGTGACATATCACAGAAGTTCCCCCTCCTGAGTGCGGTTGGGACCTGCCACTGGTTTCTAGCCACAGAATATAGCAAAGGGGGGACACACGGTACTGTCTTGGTGGCTGAAGAGGGACGTTCAGCTGCTGGTCTTGGAGATGCTGGCTAGCAGGTGGTGAGGGCCCGTGCCCAGAAACCGCAGGTGGTCAGCACTGCTGAGCAGTCCGCAGGGTAGCCAGAGTAAACACGGACCCCAGTCTCCACAACCGCCAAGCTGAGTTCTGCGGACAGCCCCATAAGCCCGGAGGAAAATCCAGAGCTCCAGGTGAAGACACTTCAGCTGCCATCTCGTGGGACCCAGAGCAGACCCACTGAAGACATGTCTAGACTCCCGACCACTGTCCCTCAGTGACAGAAATGGCTTGCTCCTTCTGCACTATTCTGAAAGCTCTACGTTAATGCCACTCCTTATTCATTTTTATAAGAAATCCCAAGGCGGAAGATCCTCACGTATTGTGGAAACAATTACTTGGCTTTCATCATCACTAGACTGAGAAATAACAGACTCAGAACCAGAGCTTCGTATTTTGTAAAAATTTATTTGAAGGTAAATACATATTTTTTGTCTGTCATTTATAGGGGCTCTTAAAGTTGTTTTCTAGCATTGTAGAGACTATTTTCCATGTCTAGAAAATATTAGTGATATTAGTCAAGAATATCTAGTTGGAGAAATTTTGATTTACAACTGAGAATAAAATCTTGTCTTCTTGTTGGCATCCCAGAAGACTTTTCTAAAGCTTGTGACTGAATAAATTAGTCTGCTGAATGTCAGCATGGGGGAAATATACATAAAATTTACCCCCCAAATAATAATCCTAGTGTAATTTTTTTTCTATTTCCTGGCTCATTGCCACAATGAAGACCCTTGGGTCCCATGGAAGGCTATATTTTTGTTTTAAATGGATATTCTGGTGTCAACAGGACTGTAGTAAGACTTCCTGGGGGAGGCAAGTGATGTAGTTATGTTCGCTCCATGTTCTCGTCTTCTGTTCCTGAGGATGCTTAATAAATAATCTCTTAAGGGGCACCTGGTAGTACAGGTCTGTGCAAGCTGCAAAATAAAGTGGACCTTCCCACTTAGTGCTCCATGCACTTCTGCAAAGCTCTCTTTGAAGGCAGGGAGAGAAAGCTCCCACTCCCCTCTGGAGGCCAGGATGTGGGTCTCCCAACAGGAAGCTGCTCTCAGCCACCCTTCCGATGGGGTCACATTCCCAGTAGAATGGATCTTTCTGAGCCCACAGAACCCCCTTGCCACCTGCATGAGTCACCTTGGGCTGCTGTCACAGACCACCCCAGACTCAGGGCTTAAACGACAGACATTTACTGTCTCATGTCCTGGAGGCTGGAAGTCCAAGGTCCAGGCGTGGGCAGGGCTGGTGTCTCCTGAGGCCTCTCTCCTGGGTGTGCAGACACTGTCCCCTCCCTGTGTGTCCTCATGTAGCCGTCCTTCTGCACATGTCTGTGTCCTGATCTCCTCTTCTTATAAGGGCACCAGTCAGACTGGATTGGGGTCCGTCCTAGTGACCTCATTTTACCTTAGTCATCTCTTTGAAGATCCTGTCTCTCCAAATATGGTCACATTGTGAGGTCCTGGGAATTAAATTTCAAAATATGAATTCTGTGGAGACCCAATGAAGCCCACCCAGTGCCTGCTTTTGCATCCCCCAAAACAATACTGTTCTCCCATGTCGTCTTTCATTTAATAGGTCTTCGTGGCTTCAGCCTTAGCCTGATCCTGGTTTAAAACAAAAGTATAGGGATAGAGGGAACAAACTCAATATCATAAAGGCCGTTTATGAAAAGCCTACAGAGAATATCATTCTCTCAAAACTGAGAGCTTTTCCGTTAAGGTCAGGAACACAACTGGGATGCCCACTTTCCCCACTATCGTTCAACATGGTACTAGAAATCCTAGCCACAGCAATCAGACAAGAGAAAGGAATAAAAGGTATTCAAATTGGCAAAGAAGAAGACCAACTCTTTCTCTTTGCAGATGATATGATACTTCATGTGGAAAACCCAAAAGATTATACCCCCAAATTACTGAACTAATACAGCAATTCAACAATGTGGCAGGATACAAAATCAATGCACAGAAATCCGTTGCATTTCTATACACTAACAATGTAACTGTAGAAAGAGAAATTAAGGAATTTATTCCATTTGCAACAGCACCAAAAACCATAAGATACCTAGGAATAAACCTAACCATACAGGTTCTGTACTCTAGAAACTATAGAACACTGATGAAAGAAATTGAGGAAGACACAAAGAGTTGGAAAAACATTCCATGATCACGGATTGGAAGAATAAACATTGTTACAATGTCTGTTCTGCGCAGAGCAACCTACACATTCAATGCAATTCCTAACAAATTACCATCGACATTTTTCACAGAGCTGGAACAAACAATCCCTAAAATTTGGATGGAACCAGAAAAGACCCCAAATTGCCAGGAGAATGTTGAAAAAGAAAACCAAAGCTGGGGACATCACAATGCCTGACTTCAATTTCTATTACAAAGCTGTGATCACCAAGACAGCATGGTACTGGCACAAAAAGAGACTCATAGATCAGTGGAAAAGAATAGAGACCCTAGAAATGGACCCTCAAATCTATGGTCAACTAATCTTTGACAAAGCAGGAAAGAATATCCAATGGAAAAAAGACAGTCTCGTCAATAAATGGTGCTGGAAAAATGGGACAGCCACATGCAGAAGAATGAAACTGGACCATTCTCTTACACTATACAGAAAGATAAACTCAAAATGGATGAAAGATGGCAATGTAAGACAGGAATCCATCAAAAACCTAGAGGAGAACATAGGCAGAACCTCTTCAACATCGGCCACAGCAACTTCTTTCAAGACACGTCTCTAAAGACAAGGGAAGCAAAAGCAAAAATGAACTATTGGGACTTCATTAAGATAAAAAGCTTCTGCACAGCAAAGGAAACAGTCAACAAAACTAAAAGGCAACCCATGGAATGGGAGAAGATATTTGCAAATGACATAACAGATAAAGGGCTGGTATCCAAGATCTATAAAGAACTTAACAAACCCAACACCCAAAAAACAAATAATCCAGTCAGGAAATGGGCAGAAGACATGAACAGACACTTCTCCAAAGAAGACATACAAATGGGTAAGAGAAGCATGAAAAAAACACTCCCATATCAATCAAAACCACAATGAGATACCACCTTACACCAGTTAGAATGGCCAAAATTAACAAGACGGGGAACAACAGATGTTGACGAGGATGTAGAGAAAGGGGATATGTTGGTGGGAATGCAAGCTCGTACAGCCGCTCTGGAAAACAGTATGTAGCTTCCCCAAGAAGTTAAAAATAGAACTACCTAATGACCCAGCAATTGCACTACTGGGTATTTACCCCAAAGATATAGATGTAGCGAAGAGAAGGGGCACCTGCACCCTAATGTTCATAACAGCAATGTCTGCAATAGCCAAACTGTGGAAGGAGCCGAGATGCCCTTCAACAGATGAATGGATAAAGAAGATGTGGTTCATATATACAATGGAATATTACTCAGCCATCAGAAAGGATGAATACCTACAATTTTCATTGACATGGATGGAACTCAAGGGTATTATGTTAAGTGAAATAAGTCAAGCAGAGAAAGACAGTTATCATATGGTTTCACTCATACATGGAACATAAGGAATAGCACAGAGGACCACAGGGGAAGGGAGGTAAACTGAATGGGGCGAATTCAGAGAGAAAGACAAACCATGAGAGACTCTGGACTCCAGGAAACAAACTGAGGGTTTCAGAAGGGAGGGGAGAGTGGGGGGTTGGGATAACTGGGTGATGGGCATTAAGGAGGGCATGTGCTGTGATAAGCACTTGGTGTTATATGCAACTAATGAATCACTGAACACTACACCAAAAATTAACAATGTACTATATGTTGGCTAATTGAGCATTAAAAAAACAAAAACAAAAACCCAGCCAATACCTAGAGAGGCTCACAGACCTGTTGGTGATGAATTTGAACAAATGGGGGTGTCATGGTCTTTCTACTACTTCTCCAAAATTCCTTCAGGCTGCCAACTCCAGATGTATGAATTTATGATAAAATACACTTCCATCTTCAGGAAGAGGCTGGGGCCCTGGGTGTCTTCCTATGATTCTTTGGAGCAGGCACACGTTTGGTGTGGAACGGCACATAGATGCAAAGATATTTATCTTTTCGTGTAATCATGTAGCTGCACAGTGAGCAGGCTTTCCTTTAAAAAATCAGAACTTCTTTCATGTTAGTGTAACGGATTCTAAACATTGGTAAAAATAAAAGTGTTCTTGTAACAAACATTGGACAGGGAGGCACAACCAAATGTACTATTCAATCTAACTCCTGTTTAAAAGATGAGATATCTTGCCTTTTTAATATAATACCAAAGCCAAGGTGGGTAGGGAGAATTAATTTATGGAGGAAGAAATTATTATGGAAAGTATCTATATCTTGGAAAACTGTATCTGTTCGCAGTGACATATGGGCTTCTCTTTAAAAGCATAAGCTTCTTTGGATCCCATTAGGCATGCATTTTTCTAAATAGTTACTTTTAAACTTCATAAACAAGCCAAACAACATATGGAATGATTATGATTTGCATAAAATATGATGTGGGAAATGTCCCACAAATTATTCCTAAGTTTGCTGCACACATTTTTTTGGGAAATGACAAACTCCAAAGGAAAGAAATGGCTTTTGATTTATGGTTAATCTTTTTCAGTTGACCTCCCTTCTAATAAGGATCTGGTTTTCTCTCTCCTTCCTCCCTTCCTTCCTTCCCTCCTTCCTTCCTTCCTTCCTTCCTTCCTTCCTTCCTTCCTTCCTCCTCCCTCCCTTCTTCCTCCTCCTCTTCCTCCTTCCTCCCTCCCTTTCTTCCCTTCTTTTCTATCTTTCACACCTGGTTTTCTAAGACCCTCTGTTGCATCAGTGAAGTTCTGCACATCTTTTCTGGGAGCGGCGTGACCCCTTTCTGGTCACAGATGGTATTTTGTCTCTAGGACATTACTCCAGAGCACCTGCACTGCCCCAGCACATCCAGCCGTGCAGCGATCCCCAGCGTGGTGCTGGACACACTCGTGAAGCATCAGAGCAGAGTCCACGGTGAGCTGCTCTGGCCGCTGAGAGGGGACCTTTCTCCTGGGTTGTGTGACAGCGTGCATCATCTCACCCCCAGGGACCATAAGAGGAAGCGGTCTGTGAGTGTGACCCATGGCATGACCCATGGGTCATGACCCATGGCATCACAGGGACACCTCCACCCTTCACTTGACTCTGTCCACTCAAACAGAAGTCCACATACAAAGAGTTTTCATATCACTGCGTATCCTGTGTTTATGGAGACCCTGCAGGGCGTGGGTGGCATGTCGGGTAGGGATGGCAAGACCCTGTCTAGACATGTCCTCAAGTTTATCATGTTGTGTCTGTTCATTCGATTTGTGCCTTCCTGGCCAAATACACCTGGAGGGCTGCCCAGTGTTGAGCCCCGTGCCCAATGACAGCACCGCCCGAGTGAGTAAAACTTCATTTTATTTTCTTACGATAAATATATGTTACTTAGATAATCAGAAAAAAACCACACACAATGAAGGCATGTTCTCTGTGAAATAAGAATGCGTATTCATAATAAGATTTGACTGTAACTTTCTCAAGGGCAAGAACTATATTTTCTCTATCATTATAGTCCATAAAATGCCCGAGTACTTTTTATAAATTTATTTATATATTTAAAGTAGGCTCCATGCCCAATGTGGGGCTCAAACTCATGACCCCGACCGCTCATGCTCCACTGACTGAGCCAGCCGGGTGTCCCTGTCACTGAGTACTTCTACATATGCCTTTAGTAAATACTTTTGAATAATTAATCCTAAGATATAGAGGTAGTAAATATTGTTCACTAGAAGACATTTCATTCCAATGAAACATGGGTAAAATAAAGGAATGCAAATGATAGGTAATAAACATTAGTTTTGTGAAAAAAAACACAAAAATGTAAAGAAAAAATTTAAAAGAAGTTTAGCATTAAATTTGTTCTTGGCGTGGGATATGGTGAAACCATCACTACTTGCAAAATTCCAAATTTTTAATAGAAATACATCTCTTTACCTATTACCGTACTGTTTTTACCTTGTCAGTGTTTTAAGATCTAGTTCTTTAAAATAAGTGCTCTGAACGTGTCAGGGTACCTCACGCGGGCCACATGAAGGGTCTCACTGCTTTCAGCTTTGGTATGAGGAGTGAGCGGTGGGTGGAAGGATGTGTTCTGTGTGCTGTCTACATGTTTATTTAAATCCAGCCGTGTCGGGAATTGCCTAGCAACACAGCGCAGAGACAGACTCAGGACGAGCAGCAGAAGCTATGACAACAGTGAGGAGGAGATCCTGTATAAATGAGCATTCTAACTGCTGATTTTTTAAGGAAAAAATATAAGACAAATTTGAAGTTCTGTCTGCTGTGTAAGCTCAGAGGCCCAAAGCAGGGGTGGCACCTGCCACGTTCCAGGGTCAGCTGCACACGATCTCACCATCACCCTTGGTCATCCCGACAGTCATCCCTATTGGTAACGACCAATCGTCTGCCTCAGACCTGCAAGGAACGGTGGGAGCGTGTCCACACCCCTCCCAGGGCCTCTCCCTCCCGTGTGTGTATGCGTGAAGGGTGAACGTGTGTGCATGTGTACACAGAATACACAGACATAAACATTATGTATGCAGACATATAGACAGGAAACGGGTGGATGGATAGATAGATAGATAGATAGATAGATATTGATAGGGAACGGGCTCACGTGATTACGGAGGCTGAGATGCCGCAGGATCTGCCGCCCGCGAGTTGGAGACCCTGGGAAGGCGATGACTCAGCTTCAGTCTGAGTCCGGGTCCAAAGGCAGCAGAAGACCAATGTGTCCCAGCTCCAAGACAGTTAGAAAGTCAGAATTCCTTCTCACTCAATCTTTTTGTTTTATTCAGGCCTCCCACAGATTGGATGAAGCCTGTCCATACCAGGGAGGGAGATCTCTTTACTCAGTCCCCTGATTCAAATGTTCATCTCGTCCACAGACACTCATAGACACACCTGGGATCATGTATGACAAATGTCTGGGCACCCCATGGCCTGGCCCAGTGGACACATACAAGTAACCATCACTATGGATAGACAGACAGACAGATAGAGAAATAGGGATAGATGTGGATAAATATGGTACAGACAGAAGCTTGGAAAGTGACAGCTCTCTTGTTGACCATCTCCGTAAAAGTTGGAGATTCGTTAACATTTCAGGGCTATATTTCCTAAATTACAACTAAAAAGAAGGGGTTTTAGACTCATCCATAGAAACTTGCGAAGAAAAAAGTAGTTTTAAGCCATAAATAAACACAATACAGCACAATACAAAACCTTGAAAATATTTAGCAAAAGACAGTTACTTTTCTCCAGTGTTCCTTGACTTAAAACCCAATTTTCATGTTTTTCCCTTAACACCAGGGTAATCATAACGTTTTTGCGAGTTAGAATGTTATTAACTGTTTCAGTGCCTAGAAATTCAAGAGGAGGCCAAGCGACTTTCTAGCTTGTCATTTCAGAAAGAGTTTTTGTTGGAACATTCTACAACACAGCTCCATCTCAGCATTCTGTTTTGATGACATAGTCATTCGAATGCAGCTACACACACACACGTGTTTACACATGGAGATTTTCTTGCCATGTATAATAGGAGGAAATCTAAGAAATAGTATGAACCATGTGTCCATATAACACATAAAGTATATTAGAGCTAAGATATTAGAACACAGTATAAATATATATTATAAATGTATTATACAATATGTAAATACAAGATATATGTACAGTAAATATATAATGCAGCATAAAGTCTCCTGGGACAACCAGAATTTCTTGATCTCGCAAAGCAAATGAAATGAATCTGACATTTTAGAAACAGCTTTTCTTCCCTACTTCAGGTGTAAGTAAATTCAAAATCAAAGGAAAAATAACATCTTAATTTGGATTCAAAGACATTCAATCTGTTTAAAATGGGTCATTCATTCATAGGGTTATGCATTCTAAACTCGCAGATAAATGTGTGGAGTGATTCCTTCAGTTAGGAACCAATTTGTCCTTCACAAATGGATCACCACAGGCTCTGTTAATTTGTTCATTAGCCTCCATATGGGGCGTGCTGTGCTGAGAGACAAATAGAAACAATTTGGAGTGAGTCTGTTATGTAAATCTGGGCATGTGGATGAAAAGGAGAACCCACGATGTTGTGGCCTTTATTTCCTTCAACTAGTAAAATCCCAAGTTCATTTGGGAAATGTCTCTGCAGCCCCCAGCAAAGATGAACATTTCAGGGCTCTCTGTTTTAGAATTGTCCAAGAAAGGGACATAGGAAATCGAATCATGTGAAATCAGTGTGTTGGCACACCAAAAACAAACACTTATGGGCACTTTCCTAGCATCCGACCTGCATAGCCATTCAATAGAATCAGTCAGCGGATTTGAGGGAATATGAGGAAGTTGTACAGAGTCACTCCAAGTGGGGACTGGGGCTTTCTAGTAGTGTTATTTAAAAAGCAGGTAACGTTTGAGGTCAGGAAGGGACTCTTTGTCTTCAGAGGTTTTAAGCAATAAATTGAGCATTATTCAAATACATGTAAAGGAGGGCTTGTGAGAGAAGTCGTGAAACCAAATGTGGAGCTGCAAAGCAGAAAGTGATTAGTGGAAATGCAGATTCATCAAATTATGGAATTAGCAATCAACTCTCACACAATTTTTATTCTGTTTTTAAGTTATTGGCTCACCCTTCCTCCATCCTTTTTTCCCCGTTCCTTGCATTGCGGCTGTCAACATGGTTAGTCTCTAATTCTCATTTGATTTGGACCAACCACACCATTTCTAAGCCCTATTATTGTTACTGGCTTACTCCCAATCCCTTCCTTGATTATGTGTCAGGCAAATCTTAGCTATCTTTCATGTCCAAATTTCAAGCCCACTTCTAAAATCCTCCCTACTCCAAACATCATATTTCTCAATTTATTAGATGCTTCTGAACAATTAGTTTCTCTACTTGTAATTTATAACATAAATATTATCTTTTATTGTACATCAGTTTCTCATGTGTCTTATTTCTCCAGTTAGAGATGGTAAGTTCTATAAAGCTTGGGTCCAGCCTTCACCATTATAATCCCCAGAGATACGTAAGATCTTACTCATTTTTTTAAAAAGATTTTATTTATTTATTTGACAGACAGAGAGACAGCCAGCAAGAGAGGGAACACAGTCAGGGGGAGTGGGAGAGAAAGAAGCAGGCTCCCAGCGGAGGAGCCTGATGTGGGGCTTGATCCCAGAACGCTGGGATCACGCCCTGAGCCAAAGGCAGACACTTAACGACTGAGCCACCCAGGCACCCCAATAAGATCTTAATGATTAATTAAAAACAACTTTCTGGTTGGGGGCACCTGGTTCTGTCGGTAAAGCATCTGCCTTCAACTCAGGTCATGATCTCAGGGTCCTGGGATCAAGCCCCGCATCAGGCTCCCTGCTCAGTGGGGAGTCTGCTTCTCCCTCTGCCTCTGCCTCTCCCCTTGCTCCTGTGCTTGCTCTCTTTCACTCTCTCTTTTTCAAAGAGATAAATAAAAATCTTCAATCTGAGAGTTTCAGAGGGGAGGAGGGGTGAGGGCATGGTTTAGTCCGGTGATGGGTATTAAGGAGGGCATGTGTTGTAATGAGCACTGGGTGTTACATGCAAATAATGAATCATGGAACACTACATCAAAAACCAGTGATGTACTGTATGTGACTAACATAACATAATAAAAAAAATCTTAAAAAAACTTAAAAATAACTTACTGGTTACTAACTCTACCTGGCACATACCTATAGAAAACTCCCTCCAACAATAGGAGAACATGTATTATCCTCAAGGATAGAGCACAGGAGGAGAGGACATAAAACCAGCCTCAATAAGTTTAAAAGATGGAAATATTTTAAAGAATGTGTTCTCCAACCATAATGACATGAAATTAAAAGTCGATAATGAAGAAATTTGGGAAATTCACATAAGTGTGGATATTAAACAGCACCAACACATTCTTAAATGTGTCAAATAAAAAAATCACAAGAGAAATTTTAAAATACTTTGAAATTAATGAAGTGAGGACACAATAGGCAAAAAATTATGGGACAGAACAAGGCAGTATGTGGTGAGAAATATATAGATGAATGCCTACATCAAGCAAAAATAATAATCTCAAATCAATAACCTAACCTTTTACCTTTAGACACCAGGCAATGCAAGAAAACTAAATACAGAGCAATCAGAAGGAAGAAAATAATAAAGATTAAAATAGAAACTAGTTAAATAGAGAATAGATAAGTGGAGAAAAGCAACAAAACCAACAGTTAATACTTTGAAAAGAGCAACAAAAGTGATAAATTGTAACAGGACTAAACAGGCAAAAAAAAAAAAAAAAAAAAAAGAGAGAGAGAGAGAAAACTCAATACTAAACTTAGGAATGAGAGAGGGGGGCCTTACTGCCTCTGTTATAGAAATCAAACATATCATAAGGGAATTCTATGAACAACTACATGCCAATAAATTAGAACGTTTCAATGAAATGAACAAGTTAGTAGAAAGATATAAACTACTGACACTGACTCAAGAGGAAATACAAAATCTGAAAAGATGTAGCAAAGAAATTGATTTAGTAATCAAAGAATTCACCAGAAAGAAAACCTAAACTCAGTTGGCTTTACTAATAAATTCTACCAAATATTTAATAAAGAATACCATTTTTTTCAAACTCTCCTAAAAGATAGAAGAGAAAAATACTTTGCAGCTCATTGTATAAGGTCAGTATTACTCTAATCACAAAAAACAAAGACATAATAAGAAAATCAAACCACAAACCAATTGTAGCTTGTGAGCACAGACACAAAAATCCTTAAGAAAATGGGAGCAAAACAACACAACCAGCGACATATAAATGGGTTATAGCATACGACTAAAAGGGATTTATCCCAGCACTGCAAGATTGCGTTAGCATCCTAAAATCAATTAATGCAGCACACCATATCAACAGAATTTTATATAAAAGCAAAACCTCATAAATTATCTCAGTAGCAAAAAGAAAACTAATTTTGTCTAACAAAGTTCAACACCCCTCATCACAAAATAGTTCACCAAACAGGAATGGAAAGGGACTTCCTGGAGCTGGTAAATGTCATCTACAGAACCCTCGAAGCTAGCCTGGCACTTGATGCTGAGGGACTGGTTGCTTTCGCGCGAGACCAGAAACAAGGCGGACTACAAGCCTCCTGCTCAGCATTCAACCAGAAGACGAACCCAGAGCAACTGGGACAAACAGAAATAAAAGGCACGCATATTGAAAAACAAGAAGTAAAGCTACCTGTGTTCAAAGGTGACACGATTTTGCAGACATAAAATCCTACGAAACCTGTTAACAAGTTACTAAAACTAAAAATGACTGATGGATGTTCCAGTCTATGAAGTCAATACATGAACATCAAAGACGGTTCTGTGCACTAGCAGTGAACAATTAAAAAATGAAATGAAGAAAAACTCCACTTACGGTAGCATCAAAAACTTGAGCGAAAGTTAAACTCTGGAAACTACAGAACACCACTGAGAAATGAGAGATCTAACTAAGGGGATGGGCATCTGGGGTCCACGGAGCAGAAGACGGGGTGGTGTTGAGATGGGATCCTGGACAAGTCAACCTACAGAACACAGCCGGCACCATTCTGAAAAGAAGACAGCACTGAAAGACTTCCATGATGAGATTTCAGAGCTTGGTGAGAGTTCCAGGAATCAAGACGACGGAATGAGCACACAGCAACACTGATGGAATAACCCAGGAAAGGAGATGATGAAGATATGGGCAGGAATTGATAAGGTGGAGAAGAAAATTAGGTCAAAGTGATAACTCAAAATCCCAGTTCTGAGTAGAGACACGTAAACCAAACCACTGACGAGTGTGATCCAGACGAAAGGGGAGACGGCGGGTTCCCTGGGGCCGCTGCCCGCCCGGCACCTCTCCTGGGGCTGCAGTCTTCCCCTCGGGATGGGGTGGTGGGCCCTCCTCCTTTCATCCTACCCCCTCACCTAACCAGTGCCTCACCTACAGAAAGCCTTTCCCAAGCTTTCCTCGGTAGATACCTGTCCTCGGTGGCCCCTTACCCACAGACCTGCCAGTTGGGAAAAGCACAACAGAAAGGCATTGAAGGTTTGCTCAAGGGGGCTAGGTGGTCCTGGTGAGGTATTCTGTGGAACGTCTGGTACCCACAACACCGCGGGGGCCGTGGGGATCTCAGAAACGACAGCTTAGTCACGTTGCAGCTGCTGGCCCAATGAGCTGTGGCTTGTACCCCACCCTCTGCAGCTCCCACAAAGACAAATCCACCCCGCTGGAACTCCCAGAGTGTCAGAGCAGGAGTGATGGCCCTGGGCTGGAATCTAAGAGGGGCTGACAGCTACTGTGGGACAGCTGGTGTGGGGCGAGGTGGGTTCGAGGCGATTCTCATGGCACACGTCAGAGAAGTATCCAGCCATGGGCTTGAGGTGGACCAGCGAGGTCTGAATGTCTACACACAGGGGTTGTGTATAAGGCAGCCCAAACCTGAAAACTGGAAGGTACATCACCACAAATAAAAACAGACTTGGGGGCTCCTGGGTGGCTCAGTCGGTGAAGCATCTGCCATCGCCTGGGGTCAGGATCCCGGGGTCCTGAGATTGAGCCTGGCATCCGGGCTCCGGCTCAGCGGAAAGCCTGCCTCTCCTCCTGCCTGCACCGGCCCTGCCTCCTGCTCATGCTCTCTTTCCAATAAAGAAAGAAATAAAATCTTTGAAAAAATAAAAACAGACTTGGGGTTTAGATCTGAGAGAGTGAAACCCTGCATGCCCCAGACGCAAGGTGGGGTGAGGACTCGGGTCCCCGTGGAGGGCCGCCTGGGCAGTGGGGTGTGGGTGTGGGTGGGTGGGCTTCAAAGGTCTGTAAACTTGGAAAATGTCAAAACTGCAGGTGAAATTGGTCATCTCTGTTCTTTTTGTACTGGTGTCTCAGTAACGAGATCTATTTTTGGCCCAGAACCCTGACCTCGGGAGATGATTCTCATTCCTGGAGGAGATAAATTAAACAGCATGCTTCTCACTCAGCATTGCACCTCTGGTCTTTGCCCGAGCGTGCAGATTCCCAGACGCAGCTCCGAGGAGACCTTGCAGGATATGGATCTGCTTTTGAAAGTTTAAACCAAACCCATATCGATGTTTATAACTTCCTGTCTTACTAGGGCGCTGTTTCCCCTCGCACAGATGGGAAAGTGCCCTCTTTAACCATTCCAGGTAAAATTTTTATACAGCTGCTCACCGCCTCATTCCCTTTCTCTTTGGGTTTCTCTTTTCAAACCCTGTGATCCCCTCAAGCAAGGCACATAATTTCCCCCTGCTTGTTAGTGCCCCGCCTTCGCCAGCCCGCGAGCTGCAGCTCCCCTCCCCTCCGCAGCACCTCTGTCAGCAATGAATCTCCTACTTTGTTCTCATCAGCATCGCCTCCCCTATCGTTTCATCTTCCTGTTTGCCTAATGCTTTGTATCAATTTCCCTGTTCCAGCTGAAACAGCGGCTTCGTCACCTCATCAGCTAAACGTCAGACATCGAATATTTCTGTCACCCATAAACAAGCTTGAGCTTCACCTTCAGGTGCCATTCAGGGAATTAGGAATACCCATCCTCTTTCCGACAAGGACATTTACATAACTTTAGCGAGAGGCCACAGAAGCCTCCACCCTACGCCATGAGGTGGATGCGGGTAAACCAGACTTATTTCTGCTCTCGAGCACTTCGCTGTCCACCACGGAGGCTAAGACAGCGATGCCAATGCCTTTATCACCCGATGGGACTGGATAAGGACCGTGAGGGTGGCTCTGTCGCTGGGGGCGGCAGACTGGTCAGCATCAGTTTGCTCAGATCGTATTATGGAAGTGGGGGCATGAGTTGGAATTTGAACAGCAACCAAGGCGTGACAGGCTGGGACTGTGGCGGAGTGGAGGGCAGACCACAACCAGGATGTGTGCGGGGGGAAATGTTCATGTCTGCGAGGGGAAACGTTCTATCAACCAGACTGACAAGCATCGCATTAGTGGAGACGTAACGTTCTCACGTGGTAGGATGAAATTTCCTGCCATCAGAGGCGTCGTAGAGATCCGCGTCTTTGTTTATTGATAATGATTAGAATGCCCGGGCACCATAATAGTGATCTGTAGGTTTGGGGCTGAATTAACCACTAACAGTAATAGCTAATACTTCCTGAGGGCTTAATGTGTGCCGGGAATGATGCTAAGTGCTTTACTACTATCTCCACAGGAAGAACTCTGGGATTTAGACACAATCATTACCCTTATCTTTATAAATGAGAAAAGTGAAGAACAGAGAGGGTGGCTAACTTGTCAGCGATCACACAGGTAATGAGGGGCTGAGCCTAGAGCAGAAACCAAGGCATGCGATGCTATATTCATGCTCTTAGCCACGAGGTCATACTGATGGTAACACCTGCAGTCCGAAAGCTCAGTGAGCACGTGGGCGTGTGCACCTGGGGGCTGGCTATCATTTTTTCATGTATTACAGTTCTGTTGGTCCTTTTCCATTTTTGTCATTACGCTCATAACTGATTTATGACGAGCACAGCCAAGTCCTCTAGAACCAATGCAGGTCAGAGTCAAAGAAATGCTCGTCTCACCCGGAGCCTGTTCTAAGTCTTCTCTTACCACCACACATTGTGTTGAACTGTGTCACACATCAATGAGTAACCTGGGCCGTCTCAAGCTCATTTCGGATGATTTGATCTAGCGCAGATCTCCTAAGAAAACAAGCAGACATTTCTTAAGAAACAAATGTACCGTTAATTCAATAGAGAATAGAAAGTTAGGTCTTTTGTTTGCTATAAAACAATAAAACTATTTTTTTCATGTTTCCATAATTAGTAATTAGTGCAGTCCGTAGGGGTCAGGGACAGTAGGTGAAGTCATGTTAAAAAGTTTTCTTATACATGAAAAAAGTTATATTCTTTTTTTTTTAAGACAGGGTACAATGAGTTAACATGAAAGTAAGTGTGAATAATGTACAAAAATTAACTTTGCCCCCTTATAATAAGAATTTGGGATGTAAAAAATTGGAAGTGGGTCCAAAGATGATACACATACGTATCAACAATTTTCTGGAAATGTTCTTGTGTTTCAAGAGAAGGGTATTTTGAGCACTGGAGAGGAACGAGCATGTGCTTTGCTTTCAGTATGGACATCCTATCCCATGGAATGCTTTCTGTTGGGAGAGCTGCACAGACAGCTAAGACCCAGGATCATGTTGGCAGGTGAGCAGACAGGTGAGTGTGGCTGTGTTATTTTAGATGCGACTGATAGCATTCTCTCGGTTATCTCACGGTCTTTGAAATATGTGATCTTTTCACTTCCATATCATTGTTTACATGTCTGACCCCCAAATTAGGATGCTGAGAAGGTCACCGAGATTGAAATCCTTAAGCACCATTCACGATTCAATATTCTGCCTGGTTTTTGTTTTGTTTTGTTTTATCTTAGCTACTTTCACTTGTCACGTGTGACTTTTTTACCCACTGAATATTTCTTATCCCTGAATTATTCATCAAAGGGCCATATGACATCCGCTCTTCTCAATGTTTCCTTTATAAAGCCTCTTGCATCTGTTTTCTTCTTCATTTCCATTCCCAGGGATGAGGCGTCCGTGACTCTAAGCACAGACCGCATCGGTAACCGTGCATGCGTTCACAATAAGCACGCACTGACGTGTCTACAAGGGTCCAGTTACTCTTCCGGGCACGAGAGACATACAGATGAGTGTAGGCCACTCCCAGACTTCAGAGAGCTTACAAGTCAGCAGAAGAGATAGGCAATAAGCACACTCCTGCGTAAACGTACATAAAACACACACTTCACATGTGAATGCATATGGAGAAATACGACACGGTGCAGGTGTACACACACACTATACACACAACAAACCTCTGCACACACACACACACACACACACACGTGCCTAAACACACATTCACGCATACATAAGCACCTGAGCATGCCTGCACAGACGCACACAGCACACACGCACACACAGACACAGACACATGTGCATACACACGCACACAGACACATGGCACACACGCACAGACACACATGGCACACACGCACACGGCACACACAGACACACGTGCATACACACGCACACAGACACACGGCACACACGCACACACACGCACATGCACACACAGACACACACGTGCATGCACACGCACAGACACACACGTGCATATGCACACATGCACACACAGACACATACGCACCCGCAGACACACACGTGCATGCACACACGCACACACACACATGTGCATGCACACGCACAGACACACACATGCATATGCACACATGCACACACACATACGCGCATGCACATGCACAGACACACACGTGCATGCACACACGCAGACACACACGTGCATGCACACACGCACACACAGACACACACGCACCCGCAGACACACACGTGCATGCACACACGCACACACACACATGTGCATGCACACACACACACACGTGCATGCACACGCACATACAGGTGCAGTGTGACCCCTGTCGTCTCAGAGCGTCTGCATGGAGGAGAAGCTCTTGGGGGCACAGAGGAGTGGCACTCACATGCCTGACGCCCTTGCCCGGCACGGTGCTCACTCCATCCACCAGGTACGTCTTCTCAAGAGGGCACGACACTTCTTTGCTATTGTTATTTCCAAGCTTCTTGTTCATTACGAACAGTTTAAACTGCCAATTACTGGTCTTATACTTGAGATATGTCATGCTCTGGCCCTAAGCTCCCTTTCCAGATTTAGCTTCCGCCGTTCCTCACAGAAAAGCCCGGATCCTGGAAGGCATTCTGTGGCTGTGGTGCCCAGGTAACCTGCACACCGTTGCCGTCCTGCCTGTGGAATACCTGCCCCTCCTCTGACTTCCTAGCCTTTTCTGCACTCGTGTCCTCAGTGATACCATGTTGGCTTAGACGGGGGCACAGCGCACAGCTCAACTTGTGACTCTCTGTAGATCTTCTTGCCTCTTGTCCTTTTTATTTTTTTAAGATTTTATTTACTTATTTGACAGAGACAGCCAATGAGAGAGAGAACACAGCAGGGGAGTGGGAGAGGAAGAAGCAGGCTTCCAGCGGAGGAGCCTGATGTGGGGCTCAATCCCAGAATGCTGGGATCACTCATGCCCTGAGCCGAAGGCAGACGCTTAAGGATTGCGCCACCCAGGCGCCCCACCTCTTGTCCTTTTTGATGTCTCTGCCCCTTATGTTCATTCCTAAACATGTTCTTTCTGTTACATGCAAGGTTGGACTTTAGAATTTGCGAAGGAGAAAAGCAAGCAGAAACATTCACTTAAAAAGTAGCCTGGAAATATGGGTGGGAAATCATTTTTTGTCTGTATATAGTGGACGGAACATTTATCAGAGCTCTTCTCTGGATTCCCTAGCCGCACCCTAATGGAACCAAGTGTGAGGACGGACGTGAGCACCACACCGTCCCGCACAGAGGCTGGTAGTGACAGGTGGCTACTGTGCAGTGAAAACATGGCCGGCAGGACTGAGGAACTGGGTTTTTAATCTCATTTAAATTTAAATATAAATAGCCACATGTGGTCCCTGTCCTTCCAGAGCGATGACTTGTCAGGCAGTTGCTGTCTCAGGAAGGGCAGGGCCTCCCACTTGTCACCAAAAGCTGAGGTAGCAACACAATGGAAAGGAGTGTATTTCATTTCTCACGCTGCCCAGGGAGTGATGGGTAACACTACGGGCATCACAGCCGTGGAGACACATTGCTGGACACAGGTGCCGTGATCGACAATGGAAGTGTTTATACACTGAAGTGTGGAACTGAGGATGGAGAAATGAGGGAAGAATTCACAGAGCCGTGTGTGACATTAATTCATTCATTCACGATCCAGGGATCTTCTGAGTCTCTGCCCGTCACTGGGCTGCAGTGTCCGGACACAGAAGGCTGCCCCCGGTGTGAACAGATGAGGTGACGGAGGCAGGGCTCACGGAATCATCACTCCTGTTCCCAGGATGACGGCGCGCCACAGCCCCAGATGGGGGCGGGTGTCCGTCCTTCTCTCGCCAGCTCACGGATGCGGGCAGGGAGACTCTGGAGCCAACGCCCCCGCCCATGGCTGCCACGTGGTGGGAGGAATGCAGCGTGGGCATCCAAACCGCCTGACCGGCCACAGACAGTGCCACATGCACGGCACCCTGTCTGTCCTGGGGCTTCAGGGAGGCCCTTACATTCCTGTGGAAGACCGGTGCTAGGCTTCACTTGGGAAGGGTCAGCAAAGCAAGGAAACGGGCGAGAACGAATAGGACGGGGACAGGTTATGGGGTCTGTCAAGGCCCGTGGGCCGGCGAAGTCCTTGCACCCTTCGGGTCCGCTGGGTGATCACGTGCACGCAGGCTCTGGCTGACTCTCCTTGCAAGTGTCCCCGCCTGTAACACATACTCCTTGTTGCTGTTGTTGTTTTATCCTAACACCTCATTCCTTCGGTTCATTGCTGTTTCAAAACACGGTGATTATGTATTTTCATTTCCCCACGTGGACTGTGGGCTCCGAGGGGAGAGCTTACTTCTCTGGTGCCCACGGCTATATCTTCAACCTTACGCACAAGGCTTAATAAACATTTGTCAAACTGAGTTAAACACCAAAGGAAAGGCTGCTGAACTCTTTAACAAGACCCTGTGTGTCCATACGATCCCAAGTGACTGGAGTTGAGGGACGATCTGTCGCCAGTTCTGAAGTCTCCTGGAAATCTAAGACCTCTTCCAGCGTGAAGCATGTGACACCTCACAGAAAACAGAACGTGACAGCAGGTGTCTTCGTACTCGGACAAACAGCTATGCTCCGTATGAGAATCATAACTTCATGCTGCGTGTGAGAGTTACAGGAATAACCATTAGCTGGCTCAGTTAAACCAGGAAATAGCAACTTTTTCCTGAAAAGCTGAGTTCATGCCTGAAAGTGATACTTATACGTAATGGTTGGAAAAAATTCAAGGAAAATATACACACATGCATGTACAAGCATGTTCCACACAGATGTTGTTCAAATCTCTGTTATATTTACTGTAGGAGAAAATAAGGTAAGTAAAGTTTAGGGTATGTGAAAGATTAATAAATGCCAGAGAGAAAGATAAAATTTTAGAAGAGATATTTTCAATTTTAAATAGTATGACTAGGGGAGACTTTACTGAGAAAGTTGTATTAGTGAAGTCCAGAAACAGTGAGGAAGGTGAAAAGCAAATACCCAGTAAAAAGAGATTTTCAGGTCCAGGGACCAGCAAGTGCAAAGGTCCTGAGGCAGCGAGGCACCTGGCACGCTGGGGAACACATCGGTAAGCTGGGAAAGCAAGCCGTACGTGAGAGGCGTCTCATCTCTGAGCTCTCTGGGCCACTGGAAGAAAGGGTCCCTAATCCTGTATCTGAAGCTGGAGGTCCAGCGTGCTTCAGAACTCAGATTTTCCCAGATTTTGAGAAAGGTGACTAGGAAAGGTGATTTTCTAATCAGGGAACTTATTTAGTAGTAAGTCAGAAAGGTAGCAGGCAGCACATCCCCCAGAGGCGCTGTGACAATACCCCACAATTACACTGACAGAACTGCATGAAAAAAATAGACGTTCTCACTGAGTGGGGAAAAGACCAGAAAAAGCTTTATTGCGGTTCAGGTCCCAGTTTGCTACCACGCAGGTTTGGATTGTACATCGAACTCTGAGTTTCCGACTTTTGAGGGATTCAGAACCAGGGAAAGCGGGTCATGATGCTGTCCTTCCATTGTGGCGGGAGTGAGACGAGGTGCGGGTGCTGGGGTGCAGGGAGCTGGGGCGGACAGATCCAGGGTGGACAGATCTGGGGCGGACAGAGCCGGGGAGGACAGATCTGGGGCAGACAGGGCTGGGGTGGACAGAGCCCCAGATGGACAGAGCCCGGGGCGGACAGGTATGAGCCAGCTCAAATGAGACGAGGTGCAGTGAGGGTGGTGGGGTGCAGGGAGCTGGGGCGGACAGAGCCGGGGCGGACAGAGCCAGGGTGGACAGAGCCGGGGTGGACAGGGCTGGGGTGGACAGAGCCCCAGATGGACAGAGCCCAGGGCGGACAGGTATGAGCCAGCTCAAATGAGACGAGGTGCAGTGAGGGTGGTGGGGTGCAGGGAGCTGGAGGGCTTACAGCCAGGGCGGACAGCGCGAGTGAGATGAGGTGCAGTGAGGGTGCTGGGGTGCAGGGAGCTGGGGCGGACAGAGCCAGGGCGGACAGCGCGAGTGAGATGAGGTGCAGTGAGGGTGCTGGGGTGCAGGGAGCTGGGGTGGACAGAGCCGGGGCGGACAGAGCCAGGGTGGACAGAGCCGGGGTGGACAGGGCTGGGGTGGACAGAGCCCCAGATGGACAGAGCCCAGGGTGGACAAGTATGAGCCAGCTCAAATGAGATGAGGTACAGTGAGGGTGGTGGGGTGCAGGGAGCTGGGGCGGACAGAGCCAGGGTGGACAGAGCCGGGGCGGACAGTGCGAGTGAGACGAGGTGTAGTGAGGGTGCTGGGGTGCAGGGAGCTGGGGCGGGCAGACACTCCGGCAGCGCTGCGGACATACTGAGTACAGATGCTGAGTGGAGCTGGTCTGCGCACCCGATTCCACGGAGCCCGCTGAGTGTCCTGCTTCCTTGTGGGACTGGGACGACTGCAGGGGCATTTTACTATGTACGACTCATCCTGCATCCACTCCTTAGACGTTTTCAGTTCATGCATTGAATTATCTCTTTTTTCAAAGTCTTTCCTTTCGTGTGGGGTCCCCTCAGAGCACATCTACAAACCATGTAAGAGAAACGTTTTGTTAGGCTTCCATGTTTCCCCAATTTCCTGACAATTCCTTTCATTGTCGACATTACAGCGTGGCGTGTTGGCGTTGTAGTATCTGTGGACTGTTAAATTAATACCTATTTTGAGCACCGATAAGTTGTTCCCACAGCTATCTCATCTCAACAGCTAATTAAAAAGCAACATCCAAAGCCATCCGTGCGGTTCTGTACTCAACCAACCTCTGGATGCTGGCTTTGTTGTAACACGTGCTTGCGACTCAGAGACAACGCAGGGCTTCCTGTCTTCCGTGTCCCCCGTACAGGTCACACTCTGGTCTGCGTTCCTTCCTCTTTCCCAATTGCAGAGCAGATAATAACAACATTTTCCCTGCAATGTGGCATGGGTGACCAGGTCCCATAGCTTCTTAGGAAAATGGAATGCACCTGGTCAACTGTTTAGGGGCTGCGTGCGGCCACGCGGCAGTCACTCAGTGGCGGGAAGAAGGCACATACCCCACAGCCGTGGGATTCAGCCTGTCTTTGATGCTCTCCCAGACGGCTACTTATTTATGTGTTTACCAGTGATGCCAAGTGAGCCAACTGGACCTGTCTTTTTGTTCTAAAGCAATTACATAGGTTTTTGTGTCAAGTCGCTCTTTACACGGAAAGGAGGTTGGCGAAGGGGGCGTCCCAGAGGAGAGTGGAGAGGCCCACCTTTGTGTGGTCTGGGGCTGCCAGCTGGCATGCACACCCGTGTTGTCTGTTCGTTGTCTGGCCCCAGGGGTTGTGCGTCTGTCCTAACCAGGTTCTGCGCCTGCCGAGGGGCATCCACGAGGATGTCCCACGCGCTGCAGCATTGCCGTGTCCACCGGGCCTCTGGGCTCCCTTGCTGCTCCGTGGGCTTCAGCACGCATCCCTGCCTGACGTCACAGGGCACGGGGAGTGTCTTCCTCGTCTCTCCCGGGGGGATCTGAGGTCCAGGAGGGGAGCGTCTCACTTGCGTTGTGTTTCTGAGCCCCAGTCTGTGTTCGCCGCCTGCCACACGTAAAGAGCTCACCCACCTCCTCATCCAGTAAGTCAACACCCAGCCGTATTTCAGAGATTGCGCGCTTCTGTAAGATGCCATCTCCTACTTCAGTGTGGGATCATTGTAACTGCTGACTCTCCTTGGACATTACGCAAGGCCCATTCAGCACCGTCTGTCGCCGTCCCATGGCTCCAACCGTGATGCAAATCTGGGAATGGAGGGAGGTCCCTGTCAGCTCGGAGCGTGTCCCTGCGCGCACTCAGAACCAGGCCTCCAAGAGCTCATGATGGTTTTGTTCTCCAATACCCCCCCCCCCCCCCCCCCCCCCTCCCACTTCGATGCCAACGGCAGTGCGCTGACTGACCAGCTACGAGCTACGGAGCAGAATCACGGGTCTTGAAGATGCAAGTGCTAAAAATAGTAACAGAACAGAGGACACAGAATCATGTCTCAAATGTGCCTGGCTATTTCTGAATCATTTATCAGCAACGGCATGCTACTTAGATATTTTGAAATAACATATAGTTGAGACGTTTCTAGTGCCCTAAAGGCCTGATTTTCTGTAATTAATAGAGTTTTCTAGAATGAAAACAAATAAGTAAACATTATTCCTTCTGAATAACCAATCTTGTCCTCAAGTCTCAGGTAAACCCCAGTCTCCTTTATTGGGATGCGTCTGAGGTTAGGAAGCAGGACATCTCCTTATACTTCCGTGTCAGCTAAGTAAACTCATTAGCGTTTCTTGATTCCTCCTATTTTTCCATAAATACATTAAAAATTAAATAATATTATCTATAGTGCGTCTTTCAGCTGGAAGATTTTATATCTTTTTGAGGCCCTACGTGTTGTTATTATTAACATCTAAGCAATTAAAATACAGGCCACAGCAGCCTCTCCAATAGTGCTAAACATCGATGCTGTATGAAGGAGTGTGTGGTAGCTTCAGGGGGAAAAAAAAAGTATAAAACACAGTTCATACCCTCCAGGAACTGCTCTTGAGAAGTGAGACAAAGATAAATGACAGGGTAAATGCCAGAGCGTAGACTCTGTGACGTCGGATGTCACATGAGCGGTGCAGATAAGAGCGCTTTAGGAGCCAAGGCCAGGGCGGATGCGATCGGGTCCAGAAAGTTCAGGGAGTTTCTGGAGGCAGGGGCACGTCAACCAAGCCCGCCCAGTGCATCTGGGGAGCTGGATGGCCTTCAGCAAATGTTAATTATATGGCACAATAATGCACGCATGGCGATGGGCCAAGAAACAGAAGCAACTCTAGCCTCTAGAATGGAGAGAATTAAGCAGGAAATTGGTTAAGCAGGTGACAGAACAGGCTGACTAGCCAGACACGGATGTGGAGGTAACCAGGACCTCAACCAGGCGGAGAGGGCTTCTGCTCCTAGGTGGGAGCAAGGGCAGGTGGGAGAGCTGCAGAGCCCAAGGGTGGAGTCCCTGCAGAGGCTAGAGCTCCCTTCTGCCCCCCCTCCACCTGTGCCTCCCGTTCCTGGAAGACGGCTGTCTCGGGAGTCTGCAGGGGAGGGGCTCCCATGGATCTGAAGGAAGCAGGTGCACTGGCGGCTGATGGAGGGGCTGACGGCTAGTGAACACCTGAGATGTGCTGGGCCCAGTGCTTCACACAAACTGCAAGAGTTTATTTTCCTCCACGTCCTGTGAAGTAAATTTTAAAGCTCAGATAACGGACGCATAGACATATTAAGTGAGTCTAATATGACTGCAGAACTAGTAACTGGAAGGATGGGATTGTGAATTTTGTCGTGGTCTGAGTCCTGGATTTTTCCACTGTAGGTATGAGCAGGCTCCAGTTCACCTCAGGGGTTCCTGGCAAACTGCTCTTCGCTGGGTTGGGATCTTGGCAGAACGCGGTACATGGCGGAATACAGGGGACATTTTGTAAAGAAACTTGGACTTAAATGTGAACCAAACTGGCTGCTCCAGTGGCTTCTAAACCGTCGTGAGATGTTTCAGCTTCTGTCAGGAGCCACATGTCTGCAGCTGTAATACAGACACATCGGGGGATTTCCGAGGGTGAGGCGCATTTAAAAGTTCTGACGGAATATTCCAAAAAGGGGGAAAAATCAGTGAGGAAATTAGGGTTTGTAAAAATGATTTATCACACGGTTGATGTGCAATAATCTTATAGCAACCTTTATAAAATGGTATTACCAAACTTGGTTGCAATTAAAAAGAGCAGTATCAGTCAGTTTTTATAGATCAGTTCCCCTTTGCACACGTGTTGGTAAGCTCTCTGTTATTTCTGGAGCAAGGCCTACTTGACGGCGTGATGCCACAGCAGGCTCCACAGGTACGGGCTCATGCTACGTTTCTCTCTTACTTTCTCTGCTATGACGATGGTGTTTATGGCACATATTGAAGGACATGTTTACTACTCAGAGCACATTTGAAAAACACTAGAAATTTTAGTAATCCCCTGCTGCATACAACTACCAAGTGCAAGAAATGTTTTAAGCTTGTATAGCATATTTTTGTCCACCCTGCCCTGGGGCCCCTGTGTCAATCCCCGGCCTGGATTCAGAGCTCCAGAGGTTTACCTGGGAAGAGAGCAGAGAAGGGAGGCTTTATTCAACTCCCCCAGGCTTAGTGATGACAGGACGGGATTCCTCTTCGTACCCAGAGTTGCACTATGTGCATACCTATTATACATGTCTGTATATCGCACACACATACATACACAGAGATATAGATCACAGTTGATCCCCAAAGCTGGGTTTGATTCAGGCTGTGTAGCAGGAAGCCTCATGAGAGCACTGGACCAATAGAGACAGAAAGGCCGGAAGTGCGAGACGGTCGGGAGGCCAGGTACAGGGAGCCAGCTGCGTCCCGCCCCGGGGTCCCCGAGTAAGCGGCGCTAGCATGCTTTCACACACTTGCTGCTGATCTGCGGCTGCTTGAGCTTGGCAGGTCCCATAGATTAGGAGGCTTTCTGTACACTTCTTTGCTGCTTCTTAGGACCAATAATTAGCATTTCAGAGGCAGGGGCTAGAGATTAACCAGATGGAAGTGATTTGTCTACCACGTATAACACTAAATGTGTGGACATTTTTTAGCTTCTCAAAAATGTTCGCATTAAAAATAAGATCATGACACAAACCAACTCATCAAAAGTACATACTTTCACTAGGAGTTTGCTGACCTCGCTTCCTCGTCTTTTACACAGGGACAAACTATCCTAGGCTTATTAGCTGAAGAATGATGAAGGTCGTTCACTGGATAACAGAATGCCCTCTGGTTAACAAAGAGCTCCCAAGGTCAAACAAGGTGTACAGATCTGCAAAAATTTAACTGGAATCCCCAGTTAAACTGACTTTTTCCTACAAATTATTTTGCAAAAGTGATAAAATGATAGAAAAACTACCTCATTTAATATGGGTATTGAAGATCATTAAAAGTCAAGGAATGTGCCACACCCCGTTAGTGACGATTCTGACACGTTATGCACCTCTATGAAGTGGCTATATGATGACAGTCGAAGTGACATATGATCTCCTGTCATCAAACACGCTTTAAATTCTTTCCAAGGGAATCAGAACTTTGAGAAATGTTTTTGTCAAGGACATGCATTTTTCCTGGAGCTTGGAGACCTCTAGATTCCAATCTCAGCTTTGTAACCAACGGCCAGCATAAATGCAGGAGATGGCCTTAAATATCTGTGGAGTAATACTGTCAACCACAGAATGAAACATTTGGTGAACATTTAAGTTCCCTTTTTTTTGAAAACCCAGTACCACTTCCTTAAGGAGCAGCACTTCTCTCCTTTAGGGAAATGTATTCTGCCTTTGTTTGGGCCACATAATTTAAATGGGGCGGCCAGTATTGGGAAGCCCATCCATCATGGCCTCCTAAGCTAGTGGGAAAGTGGACATCTGTCCTAGGTTTCACCTCGGTCCATTTATTATTATTATTTGCTTTTTTTTTTAATAGAGAGTGCGTGCACGTGTGTGTGTGTATGTGTTTGTGTGTCTGTGTGTGAGAGAGAGAGTGAGCGAGCCGGGTGGGGGCAAGGGCAGAAGGAGAGGGAGAGAGAGAATCTTAAGCAGATTCTATGCAGAGCACGGAGTATGATGCGGGACTCAATCCCACGACCCTGAGATCGTGACCTGAGCCGAACTCAAGAGTTGGATGCTTAACCGGCTGAGCCACCCAGACGCCTCTGAGTTGATTTATTTTAAACTGGGTCTGAAACAAGATTCTTTCATGCTCATGAGGTTTTCAGATTGGAAGTCCATGAGTTTTAAGGGCCAGCTCTCCATCTCCTCAAAAGGTTGGGGGAGGAAACACAGGGCAGAATCCCAGGTTCCAGGCCCTCCTAAGGGAAACCCCTTTATGTCTTTTCCACATTTTGTTCAGGAAGACCCTGGTCTAGCCAAGTTCAAGTGCGGTCTCTGATATTGCAACCTAAAGATTTCTAGGGACACCAAACTGAACGGACTTTGAAATCCCTTCCACCTCTATAATTCCATGATTTTATGGTCTATCGAATGAAAGTCAAAAAAAGATTTTTAGGTAAACCTCAGTTAATCAGAAAACTATACTAACCAAAAGATGACACAGTTTTATAAGCATTTTAGGGATCAAGAAGAGACTAATACTGACACACAGAAGGACCTGTGTATTTGTTAACCGGCAGAATGATTCTAAACAATTTATAAGTCCTGGATAATTATACTAATAAGGACATATACTTGGTTTCAACCACAATGACTGGGTCCTGTGGGCTTAGGTAGACATCATAATTTGCAAGTATGGTCTGCATATTTATGGGCATAAAATGGTCAATGCTAAACCTTCCATATTCTCGTGTCACACCAGATGTTCAATACTTTCTGGACAGACAGCTTCCATAGGATCGAATTTCTCCCTAAATGGAGCACAGCCAATTCTGCTGAAGCGGAGGAACACTGCCTTCACTGTCACCACAGTGCACAGGAAGAGGATAAATGTGGTGATGGCAGGGGAGGGGGAGCAAACTGGTAAGAGAGATCAGATCGCCAAATTAGCAGAAAAGTAAGGCAATTTCTACAGTGATAACCAAAGAATGTAGAGTCTTGTATAAAATCTCAATAGAGATCTACTGATACACTTGTACTTGAGATAAACTTTCAGAAAATTTATAAACAGGCTGAGGGTAAAGGCTTGTAACCTACCTGGCACCCTAACATAGATCAAAGAGGATAAAATAGTGTAGAATGCACAGAGCAACCATCTCACGCAAGGAAAGGAAGAAAAATACAGAAAGAACCCAATCCTTTCATTAAGAGGAAATGAAAACAGAAGGCAATTTTACATATTTATTCTTTGTCCTATGTAAATACACATGAACGATTTGGAGGATGAAGAGCATACTGTTTTCATCTTTTGGCAAAGACATAACCATTCTCCAATGATTCGTTTTATGTAGGTTTTGTCTGTGAGTGTGTAGTCTGGTAACTAGTATCTAGCTAACTTGATTGAGAGATTTCCGGACTGTGTGAAACTGGGAATTTCCATCAACATTCTGGTTCCAAAGGGTAACAAAACAGGTAAGCCCCCTGAATACAGGGTCGCAGCCATTGTCATCATCATCATCATCATCATCATCATCATCATCATCATCACCAACACCATCATCATCATCATCTCGGGAACAACCCTTCATCATACTGTAAAAATGCAAGTTCTCACTCCATGGTGTCTCGCTCCTTGACCTGGTACTACCTACTTAGTTAGGCTTTCCAAATTGTGGATCTTCCATTAATGACATAAAAAGTATATTGTACTCATTTCACAGAGTTGATGAATGGAATAAACAACTTAATAGAAATATAGCTCTTGATATGGTGCTTGGTGCCTGGTCAGTCCTCAATATATACTAGCTTCTGTCACCACCAATGCATCATCATCAAAAGAGCAGAGCTTGAGTGTTTCCAGCTTCAAATGATGACACTAAGCAATTTCTGGGAGACAACTGAATTTAGTATTTTTTTTTTTTTTGAGGGCTTACGGACAATGATGTCTACTGGAAAGAAGGTTGTGAGAATACCAAGATTAATTAATTTTTAACTAATGTAAGTCATGTTTTAAATGATGACTCAGGAACTAGTTTCCCCCCAAAGAGAGAATTTGGGAAGGAAGGAGAGAAGCAAGGGAGGAGAAGACATTCCTGTCCTATGTTGTCTCCTTCCTGGAAGAAGTTATATGAAAGAATGTTCTGGTGGGGAATTGCTGGTAAGTAGGGAAGCCAGTGATGAACAAGGTCTCTTGGTAGTCAGAGCACTGGCTGCAGGTCATGTCATGTGATGCATAAGGGACATCCCGACATCCAAGCCCTGGTGATGTGTGTCTGGCACGTAATCACCGTAATCCAATCAGAGCACTCACTGTGTATCACTTACAGAGTCTGGCCAGGTGCAGCCTGGCATCTCTAAGGAGACATCTGCTGGGGGGTGGGGGGCGGCAAGGAGGCTTCAAGGTGCTGGAAAGCCTCTAGTCATCGGAGCTGGTGTAGCCATGATGAGGGTTTCGGCGTGAACTCAGAACCATGTCCCTACAATTTACTGCAGGTAGAAAACTCAATGTAAGAACCACTTACTCTCATTTGGGGACTTTGAAGTGAGGAGGCCATAGAGTTAGTGTCAAGATGATGATGATGTCTTGGCCATGGGACCTATGGACACATGAATATTGCCCTGGCCCCACAGCCTTCTTTCTGCAGAGAGAGAGAGAAGGAATCACTAGGGTTCACTCTCTGGGGTCCTTCATTTGCTGCTGACAGACCAGCAAGGAGAACTTGTGCTCATAAGTTTGGGTCCAAAGCCTCAGCCATGATTAAAATACTAACATTCCATCCTTGGACTCTTTTGCTTGTTGACCTTGAAAGGAGGGAGAGTGGTCATTGACCAAGGGAGAGATTATGTATTTTGAGGTGTGAGGGTCCTCCCAGGTAGGTATTCCATCCTATGACCTCTGCCTGTTCATGAGATACCTTTGAGAATGTTGGGTTTGCTTGTTTGTTCTTCCAACACATTAATTGCACTCCATGCTCTTCTTGCTTGCATGATTTCTGACAAGAAGTCTGATGGAAGTCTTTGTTCTTCTTTAGGTAGGATGTTTTTTTCCTCCAGAATATTTTGAGAACTTTTTCTTTGTCTTTAACTTTCTAACTCTTGGGTATGATGTGTGTAGAAGTGTTTTTCTTCCTTCCTCCTTCCCTCCCTCCCTTCCTTTCCTTTCTTTTGGTCTTTCTCCTGCTTGGTGTTCTATGAGCTTCTTGAATCTGTGGTTTTGTGTCTGCTGTTAATTTTGGAATGTCATCCATCATTGTTATTTCAAATATTACTTTCCTTCCTTCCCTCCTTCTTTTGGTATTCCAATATGGGTATGTTAAACCTTTACAATTATCTGCGACTATCAGAAATTTTGTTCTTTTCCTGTTTTCACTACTTTTTCTCTTTGAATTTTAGTTTACAAAGTTTCTATTACCTTATTTTCAAGTTCACTGATTATTTTCTCAGCTATGTCCAGGCTCCTGATGACCACATGGAAGGCATTTTTGTTGGTGTTTATTTCTAGATTTCTTTTGTTTTTTCCTTGGAATTTCCATGTGTCTGCTTACACTGGCCATCTGTTCTTACATGGTGTCCACTTATCCATTAGAGCCCTTGGCATGTCAATCATGGCTGTTTCTCAATTCCTGGTCTGACAACTCTAACACTCCTGCCGTGTCTGAATCTGGTTCTGATGACTGCTCTCCTTTTTCCTACTGTATTTTCCTTGTTTTTTTGTGGTGCTTAGTAATTTCTTGTTGAAGTCAGACATGATGGGTCAGGAAATAAACCGAGGTACACGGGCCTCTGGTGTGAGGATTTAGGTTAACCTTCCTGAGTGTTTTGTTGTTTAATGCTTGCTGGAGTGATGGATGCTAGAGAGTTCCTACTCTTGGTGTCTTTGTGCTTGTTTGTTTGTTTGGTCTTCTCTCTAACTTTGGTCTCCCTGAGAGTCCTTTTCAGGGCATGTCAATGTCATTTCACTGTAACCGCTGTCATTACGCTGAAGTACTACTGAGGTTCCAGTTAAGCCTCTGACTTTAGTGGCCCATGTCTCAGGGTTGAGGCCTTTGCTAGCATACAGTCTGCTCCTGGCTCTCTAATCCCTATCTAGCCACAGCACACTGATCTGCTTGAAGCCCTGGGCATGGTTGACCCCGTTTGTTCCTTACTTGGGTAAGACAAGATTGGGAGGAATGTCTTCCCTCCATGGGATAAGGCTCTGGCAAAGTCTTTTCTTGGGAGGGCCAGTCTTTGCCATCGAGATAATTCTAGGTATATTTCACTCGGAAATGGTAACTTTTCCCTTTCCCCTGGCAGAGCCACATGGGGATGTTCTTGGATCTTCATTGTGAACACTCCATCTTATTTCTGTAAGTCAAGCTGGGAAGAGTGGCGCTCCCCTCAGCCCATTGCCCTAGGTACGTCTTTCTCTCCTGCTCGTCCATACTCATTTTCCAGCAATTCATCAAAAATTACCGACATTTAGCTCCAGCAGCTTCTGCTCAGTTAGCTGCTCTCAGCTGCACCTCCCCAAATGTGCCGTCTCTCCAGATTTTGTGCAGAGGTTTCTCTTGCAACTTCAGTCCTCTGATGACTTTCAGTTTATCCAGCTCTCTTGTTTTAAGGACAGGTGTGACGTCTTCTGAGCTCCTTCATGTTGCAACTGGAAAAGACTCTATAAGTTCTTGAAAGATGACGATGGCCTAATATGCTTCCCATTCTAGGAAAGGGTACCATCATCTTCAGTGAAATCATCAATAAAAATTTAATTAGTTGAATTAGAGCCCACCATCAACATTAGTATTAACTGTTGGTGATAGTAGAGAGATACAGTAGAGAGATATTTTGATTCTAAGTGTCTTTCTCTTCTGTTCACAGTCCTTTATGTTTTCTCTGCATTCTTTTTCTGATTTTTTTGTTTGTTTGTTTGTTTTTTGGATTGGCTCAAGAAGTAAATTTCTTCAAAAGATTAAAAAATAGCAAAAGACACACATGTAGCTGGTTTTCCTTTTAAGATATCTGTCACATTCTGAAGCTTCATGGGGAAGAGACTAAAACCAACACCAAACACTTTGAAAAGCAAAATGTATTTTTTCCTCACATTCTCACACTGTTGAGGAACCAAAGTGCAGACTTCAGGTTCTGCCTGGTGATCTAACCAAAGAAAGCCCACCGTGACTACTGCAGAAGTCTTTGGGGAGCTAGACCCTGGGACCTAGGACCTGGGGAAGACCAACGAGATTTGAGCCTTCCCTGGCTCATGTCACTCCATACTGATTGAGGTGAAAAATCCACCTGTTGAAGAAAAGTGCCATCATCTGTAGCCTCTGCATGTTTTTATACAATGCTTGGCATGTGACCTAAATCAAGAGAGGGGATAGAAAATAAGCCCACGATAGATCCCTCCTTTCCAAAATAAAGACTTTAAAAATAAGCATGATTCATATATTCAATATCTGGGGGGGGGGGGAGACAAGGAGACATATAAACATATGAGAATTCTACTAGCTGTGTTTTCCTTGAAGATGTTTCAGTGCCCTGCTGGGAAATGAGTGCTTTGTGGTTCTTCTGACAGGGACAACTTTCTTTTCTTTTCTTTTCTTCTTTTTTTTTTAAATTTTTTATTATGTTATGTTAGTCACCATACAGTACATCATTAAGGGACAACTTTCTTGGGTTGAAAAACAAGGGCATTGGTACTGTCCTAGCTGTGTGGGAGGAGACTGTGACCCCTTATCTGGTTTCCTCATTTCTGTCAGTCAGACTTTGTTTTCATGTCTCTAAGTGGGGATTACATAGTCAGTCTGTGACAACAAGTAATGTTTTTGTTAGGTCCCACTATGCCCCCGTGCCAAGAGTTTGGGTGCCTGCGACAGTTCATGGCTCTCCACAAAGTGAACAAACATTTGCTGAATAAGTGAATGAATGATGAATGAGATAATATAAACATCAGTATCTTCTGCATTTCAAATGTGCAGAAAAGGCGAAAAGATCTGAAGCTAGGATTTTGGTATGTTGAACACAGTTGATGAGCTCTGTTTGAGTACGTTTGATGAACTTCTGGGCATGGAGCTGCAGGATGGTTTTGGTTTCAGTGAGAAGTCAGAGGTCTAGCTCGGATGCTGGTTTTGGCGTTCTGTGTTTCTGAGCCCTGTGGGGAAAGGCCAGGAAGGCTGGGTAGAGAACTCCGATCTTGAATGATTTCCAGCTCTGGTTGACCATGGGACAATGATTTGGAGATAGGCACATTTCACCTTCTTCAGGGTAAACCTCGGGACATCAAAGCCACAATCACATTTGTCCCCTGCAAGTTTTCAGGTTTAGGAGGATCGGTCATGGTGTCCTTGGTCTGTACTCCAATGTTGCTGTGGTGGCAAGCAGACAGAGCAGTGTTTGTGAGATGCCACCCCAGGGGAATCCCTAGGTCATGGGGGTGCTGGGGAGTGCGCAGGCTGATGTTTCGTGAAGGCAAGTGAGTGAGTGCGCCAGCAATGAGGGGGCTGGAGAATTCAATTAAGGTTAAATACACACATATATGTTATATATAATATACGTATATTGTAAGTAAATAGATATTTGATAAATATGCATAATATAGATAATATTATATATGTATTTATATTTCCTTGTCTATTTGATCTGAGATACATTCTTCTATATTTATTTATGGCTTTCCCATAATTTAGTACAATATATATCTAAATCTGCCTACCTTCATCATCTATCTATCTATCTATCATCTATGTATCTATCATCTATATGTCTTTGAATATTAAACACATGCAGGTAGGTTCTCCTAATACCCTGGTTTTATGGATGGAGTTTGAGGTGCAGGGCAGTAGGTGAATTACCCAGGTTCACAGAGCACTAGTGGTGAAGTCTTATTTGAAGCCAGTCAATCTAAGCGCATGGCCTGGATGTGTTATGTGAGTAGAAAACAAAACAGAGCAAAATTCTGAAGTTAGTGAATTCTTCATAGGACTATCAAAGCACATGTACTCACGGCAGGTCATGGTGATTATAAGATGATATTCTATATTAAATGTTGTTAGGGTCAAGCACTTCACCAAGCAATGAACTACACTTAGTTACTGCTCTCCCGGAGTCCCCGTGACCTTCAGTAATAAGCTGTCAGTCACAACGAGAAGATTAAAGATGCAGCATCTCTAGAGACCAGAGGCTATTTGGCAACGAGCCCCCAAGATTTGCCGAGGAAAGCGGGGCCAGTAAACTCACTAACAAAACCAGAGCTGGAGGGGGAGGCGGCAGTAGGGTCATCCTTTCAAAACAGAAGTGTGAATTTCAGACCAGAATGGCTAAAACGGGCTTCTTTGTGCGCACACGATGTGCCTATATATTTCTGAGCTTATTTAAATCCTCGTCCGCAGACAGTTTGAATAAACAGAGGCCACGTCGCATTAACATAATCTAATTGCCACAGCTCACTTCTCTGAACGGCTTTGGAAACACACAAACTTGATAATTTATACAAAGCTTCTTGAGAAGACTTTAATAGACTTTTTATAAGCGAGTAAACTAAATATGCTGGAGTTTTCTAAATTGTACTTCAAGGGCAGCACGGAAATCTGTAAACAATAAAAAAAAACCCTATATCACATTTCATGCATTGGCTAACAATTTGTGGGGGTCTGAATAGTTTAATACATAGATGAATTCATAAAACCTTCATAGGAATAAAAGAAATGTATCTTAACCCTACAGTGAATGACCTCTGTGATTCATTTTGGGGATCATTTCTTTTCTGGTAAATGTATTGTGGATTATAAGCATAAAAAATGAGTGGAAAAATTTGTATTATTCATTTTGAAGGCTCTTTTTACTAAGAGAAGAAATGAAATTCAATGAAAATCATTTTGCTGATAATTATAATGAAATATGAAGTGCTCTGAATATATTCTATTGCAGGCAATATAGAAGAAATGGCTCTATCTGCTCGATGCCTGATTTAATGGATTGGCTCCACGAAGCTTGGTCCTGGCTCATTTCTACACACAATCATCAGAGTGATCGCTGGTGAGATTGCTTCCAAGGCAGGTTTGGTGAGAAAGATCGGGACAATCACTGATAATAGGGTTTCCGTTCCCAGGGGCTCCACCACTTAGGAATTGTTGCTGGACAGTGTCACTTAGCAGTGACAGTGTGGCCGGTGAGGTCGTCCCGGCCAACCGCCTTGGTGGCCACAGGGACAGCAAGAAAGGCAAGACGCGGAGGTCAGTGCCACAGCCGGGGCCAGGGGCTTGCAGGAAGAAACAGTAAGACAGAATCCAATGTAGCTACCCTCAAGCAGTGCTCACATTATTTAGTTCCAGATTTTGGCCCATGATTTTTTCCAGCGCGCCTAATACAATCTTGTTCTTTTTTTTTAGAGATTAACGATGGTGCCAAAGTAGCCATGAATACATGAACGTAGTAGCACAGTAACAGAGACTTTATTTTTATTTTTAAAAGATTTTATTTATTTATTTTAGAGAGAGAAAGAGGGCGTGAGGGAGTGGGGGGAGGAACACAGTGGGAGGGACAAGCAGACTCCTCACTGAGCACACGGTCCGACCTGGAGCTCAATCTCATGACCCCGAGATCATGGCCTGAGCTGAAATCAAGAGTCTGACGCTTAACTGACTGAGCCAGCCAAGAGCCCCATGACGAGACTTTAAAAACACACTTTGACCTGCAGTTCCCAGGACGTGCCTCGGAGGAGACCCGTAGGTCCTGGGCCTTGGAATCAGCTTTCCTTCTACAGCACAAGTGTGGTGAGGAAAGCTGAGGACTTTAGAGCCCGGGGCTGGAATCCAGGTTTAGTTACTGTGCTTTAGAATCCAGCTGATTCCTTTGATTGTAAACAATGGAATTGAGGATCTCTTGATAGGACAAATTAAACCCAGAACGCACATTTTTCAAAGCCAACACAATTTTCAGAGGATTTAGAAGGCTACAGATCAGATACAAGCTGCTCTCTTATATACTTTTAATCTAGTTACTTTAACAGTGGGATTTAACATTCAGAATGATAACCCAAAGGCTCAACAGAACTTTTATTTAAAAAATGGATTTTATTGTTTTCATTAGGTCGTCTTCACAATTTTTCAGTTGGAATACACCTGAGCAGTTAAAAAACACAACTTTTACATCACTATACATGAAACCATAAACACCAGCAGTCAAGCCCAGAAACCTAATTAATGATGATATTTGGATTCAACTCCCAGAAATTCTGAATGTGATCTCCAGATGTTTTTAGCTATGCCACCAGGTGACCATCCATCAACCATTTATTAGATATGGGTCCTGAGCAAGGTGGTTCCTTTCCTCCGGCCTCGACTTTTTCTTGTCTGCAAAGGGGGTCATAATAACCCTATATAGTAGGGTTATTATGCAGATTACATGACCAGCATACAAATGAGCCAGTCCGTGGTAGTGCCAGGCACATCTGTGAGTGCTCATCAACTGTTGGTGGTTGCTGGGGAAAGTGAACGACGTCACTGCAACACTAGCAGCCATGTAGTGTATGCGTCTGCGATTCCACATTCAATCCACTCAGCCCTACTCCTACTGCAGCGTGCATCCACATACCGGCGGGAGATGTCAGTCTGTGCGTGCGGGTTGTCATGGAGTTCCACTAAATATAGAAGGTGTTCGTTAGAGGGGATCTTGGAACTCATGAAGTCCTAACAGCAAGGTAATAGGACTCCACGATCAAAACTTTCCAGGGTGATTTATAAATCAAGAGTAACAGTAAAATGGAAACTCCATGTTGGGCTGCTGAGACGAATCACCCTTATAAATTCTCACAAGGGTCGTCTGGGCTTGGTGGCAATGCTTCAAACCAGCTGAAATTTACTGGATTTGTGTTACCTGTCAGAAGCATGTCTCCTCAACCCTTTCAGATATGTGCTAATGAAGATAAAATGGCTGGAAATATCTGGGATGGAAAGACCTAGATTTATAACCAGGATGGTGCCATCCACTTATTAATGATTTAAAATACATGAATGTTATAGGCACTTCTGCTTGATTTGAAAAACCTCAAACGAAAACCAAAATCATCACTTCTGTGTACGACTGGTTTCAAAGATTATCAGACAGATCCTTCTAGAATTAATTTACCATTTAAACCATGAAGAAAACACCCAAGGACATAAATTTACTAATGGCCTTCTAACATATTCAATATCCAGTCAAGGTTTTGGAGGTGTCTACACAAAGTGCCACAAAATTCTCTTTGCTTGAAAGTAATCAGTACTTAAAGGATAACACCTTTCTCTTATTTCTATGTGAATTCTGTTTTATACGGATCAATGTGTAGGTACCAGAGTTGAAGTCAGACAAAATGGAGACAGAGTCAACATTTCTCAGTAGGAATCGAAGTCAGATTTGGAAGGAGTTATCTACCACAGCATTAAAATATCTATCCAACCTTCAAATTCCAGTGTGTCATAAAACAAAACTGAAAACATACGGGAAAGAAAACGGCATCGACTTTGTGTAATGTCGGCTGGGAACACCTCCACCACGCTGCTCCCAGACTCCTCTGGCCTGTTTCTACACGACTACTTTAAAACAGTTGAGGCGTCGGAATGGATCAAGGTGGGAAGTGATTAAGATGGGTTCTCTTCTTGCATTTTAACTGTAAAACAGGATTTCATGCATTTCAAATCCTATTAGTTTATTTGGTGTAAGTGACCTTCCCAATAACCTTACTCAAATATAGGACGGCAGCTTGTGTTCATCATGAGCGTGGAGAGTTTTGCCAAATACGACTTGTAAACCTATTTTCTGATTCAAATTTAGTAGATCTAATGAAAAAAAGTACCTTAGGCTTTGCAGCTGCATCCATTTGTACATGCAAATTCAGTAATTGCTTATATAAATTGAGTAAACTGTACATGAAAACAAGCTGTTAAATGTTCAATTAATCAGTTTGCAAAAATCTCCCAATGTTCTTGCTACCAGCAAACTCTTTCAGAGATCACTCATAGGAGCTGGAGAACAGTCTAATATTTCATGTGCACACACAAGGAGGTTTCTTTATTTCCCGTTAGCTGGCCCTAGTTCAGTCATTTGGCATTATTTTGTGTACCCCAAGTGCCAAGCACAGACACTCTGCGGTGAAACCGCTGTGTACCTCGACCATGTTCATTTTCTAACATGGAGTAACCATAGGAGATGTAAGCAAAGGTTACTTGTCCTCTGCTTCTGGTTTTCTGTGTGCTCTTCAAAGGTGGGCAGGGCGATGCGATGGAAATAAAGCAGTGTTGAGATCCAGCTGTTACTAGCAAGGGTTACGATCTGTGGAAAATCATTTCTGTGTTTCTGACAATTTCCTCGTGTGGCTCTAGTGGGTGTCACCCCGCTCTTCCTTCCGATGCTGAGTGCCTGTGACGGCCTGGTCCACCGTCCTCCCTGCTTCTGGGGCCGGAGCACGGCTGCACAGACCTGGGTGCGCTCGGAGATCCCTCGGGGACAGGCCCATGCAAGGGCCGTCTCCCCTGGGGCAGGTTGGGAAGGGGATGGAGAACCCAGTTCCCATCAAGATCTGGACACCAACGTTCTCTGTACCTGGGGGGCACTCAGACTGGCCAGGGCACAGCTCAGGCTACACTCTGCATTTGCCCATCCTGGCTCCTATGTCTACACTGGCCTTGAAAACAGAGTCTGCTTGGAGGGAGTGAGGCACTCAGTGCAGGTGCACACTCAAGACGGACAGGAGCCACAGCCCGGTGCACGGGAAACCAGGAAGGCAGAGCCTACAAAACCTTTCTTTGGACCTTGCAGTGATTCATTTACTTAGTGGCGACCACCCCAACGGAGGCTCAGGCATGACATTTAGCCTGGGGTCTGCAGATGGAGGCAGCAGTGACAGCCCTTCGCGGCTTCCCGGGGACGGTCTCTCCCCAGCGCTTGCTTGCATCATCACAGAAATCCTGTCCAGAACCCACGTCTGATGGGAGGAAACAGAGTCCGAGGGTTTGCTGCTAAGCAATTTCCAATTTCCTACGACGAGTAAATGCTGGAGCCGCAGTTCTGGGTTCTGTGCTCAGAGCTGACGAGATGCAAAATCCTTGCCGTTTCCACTCCGCGCCACCTCCCTCCACCGCCGTGCAATTACTGGCTTGGCGCGGGAAGGCACATTATGCAGAGAAATGAAAGAACATTGATTTTATCAGCTGATATTATTTAAAACATCAATATTTGGCATAATTCATGTTTCTTGAAATGATGACCTATTCAAGAATTTGGATTTTTACATTTCTCAGATTTAATGAAGATATAGTTCAGTGGATATAGTATTCTATGAAAGTTCTACTAATATGTATGTGTAATAGGAAAAAACGTCTTGTCGAGTGCTTAAGATGTGTATTTGGATATGTGGTTTTTAAAATCCTTCCTAAAGTAGAGAAATAATCTATTCATAGCATTTGGGCCAAAAAGTTCTGAGAATTATTTTTCTTATCTACTTCTTTTGGGATTTGAAGAAACTTTATTTTCTTAAAAGTCAAACTGAGAGTAAGAAAATAAAACTGTATTCTCATTTCTGGACTTTTTCCCCTTCCCTGTGCACGTAACGTTTCTGAAGCAGATGAAGAGCTTTGTCTCTGGGATTCTAGAAATGCAGGGAGATCCAATCACGCTTATTGCTGGGGGGGACGCGGTGTGCAGTGTGCCCCCAGGGCAGACTCCAGACCACCCGCATTTCGGGGAGACCTCCCTCCCTTTCCTCCACCTTCTTCAGGCAGTATCAGAGGACGTGGGTTTAGTTCTCAACGTTGTGCATTAATGCAGACAAAGCGGGATTCCTTTAACGGTGTCCAGAATGGTGAGATGTCTTTGAGTAACTGCTGAAAGAACAGGAGGTGCCGGTGGGGACGTGGGAAGTTGGTGAGGATGCAAGACGTTTTCTCTGGTCCATGAAGGCAAACTGCGGAAGAGGCAGGCGGTTCATTCTATCCGACCTCTGTTTTCAACTGCAGCGGCATGTGAGGGTCAGAGCGTGGCTACCGTGCTCCCCGTCAGGGCTGGCTGAGGACCAAAACCCTGCCAGGGCTGTCGTGAGCTCCAGGAATCCAGCACCGATGGCCAGGCTGGGCCCCTGCCACGCGTGCCCTGGAGGATTCGAACATCAGAGGGGAACGCGTGGGCTCATCCTTACCTTTGCATCTTCAGGACTGAGGCCGTTGTGTGAGGCTGCTTCCCTGCAGGCCGGGATGAGAATCCAACAGGTGTGGGCAGGAAAGACCTCGGGCAAATCCGCACATGGCCCGGGGCCTCCTCCTCCTCTCCTTGTGGCCTCTCTCTCCCACGTGTCCTCTGCTTTCATGTTTCTTTCTGTCACAAGGGTCAAGTCCCTCTATTCCAATGGCATCGCCCCTCTTGGAGTTCAAGTCATTCCAACGGCTCCCATGCTGTCATCAAACCTGCATGAAAACCTTCCTAGCTCTCCTTGAGGCCCTCACGGCCCTGGCAGAAGGGGGCCCTGCGAGCAGACTGGACAGGAAGCCCCACCTGCATGCCGGTCCCGTGTTCGTTTTCTCAGGTCATAGTGCCTGTATGGCTAATATAGGGGTTTCAGTCCTTTTTTAGAAACCATCTAGCCATGCCATCATAACCCCTCACTCTGTCTTCATTAACCGCGGTCCCTGAGCATGAGCACAAGGGGAACGATATTCAGGATTCCAGGTCTTACCGCATCTAGGTGTGTCACTGCACCCCAGAGCTGGGGAGCGGCTTGAGTGTGGAGGGGGGGTCCTTCTCCGTGTGAACGATGAGCGATCAGCTGTGCTTTCCTTCCAGGAGGGAGAGACGGCTTCACACATTCATCCCAGGAACATGAAGAAGAGGCAAGGAGATCTTCACGTGTTTGAAGGGAAAATAAATATAAACCTCAAGTCCTACTTCCGAGTGAAATAAAGGCTCTTTTATATGTTTTATAGGCAGCATCCACGGAACAGCATTTTCTACTTAATAGTCAAACAAGCTAAGAACAACCAAATAGGTTACTTGAAGGCCATGTGCATTTTCAGAAATTTTAAATTTTCAGAAATCAGATGTATTTGACACTGTAGTAATTATTTTCTGAATCTGTTCAGGTATAACCTTGCAAATCTGAGTTTTAACTTATTAAACGGTCTCTTAGTTACCAATTTCTCAAGTAATTACGGTGCACAAACAGGTTTTGCACTGTGTGTCTGCCGACGCATGAGCCGGTTTGTGGATGAGAAGCAGACTTACCCAGAGGAATCGAGTAGAAGAGTATTTAATCTTAATGTGTACCTCGATATAGCTCTTAAGTCACTCAAAGCTGTCAGTTTATATTCCTGTAAGAAACTGCGGTATTGCAAAATGTTATTATTGTGAGAAACTGGGCAAAACATAGAAGGGATTTCTCTGCATTATTTCTTATAATTGCATATCCAATTACCTCAATAAAATTATATTTTAAAGCAAAAAAAAAAAAAAGAAACTGCTTTAAAATTGTATTCAATGTGGGGGTGAGCTGGGTGGCTCAGTCAGTTAAGCATCCGACTCTTGATTTCAGCTCAGGTCATAATCTCAGGGTTGTGAGATTGAGCCCCGTGGTGGGGTCCTCACCCAGCATGGAGTCTGCTTGGGATTCTCTCTCTCCCTCTCCTCCTCATGATCACGTGCATGCATGTGCTTTCTCTTTCTCTCTCTCTCTCTTTAAATAAAATCTTTAAAAAATAAAGTAAAATAAAATTGTATTAAATGTATATTTCCATTTATGTATTTGCATTACATATTTGAAGACTATATTAAAATTATGAAGTATTATCTAAAAAGGACTTAGATATGTATATGTATAAGCAAGTGTGTATTAATAATTAATTATTAATATTCAAGTAGGCTGTGTAATGAGGGATACTACCAAATATAAAGAGAGACATCACACAATAATAAAGGGGCCAATTCATCATGAAGAAATACCATTCCTTTTTTTTTTTTAAGATTTTAATTATTTATTTGACAGAGAGACAGCACAAGTAGGCAGATCGGCAGGCAGAAGGAGAGAGAGAAGCAGGCTCCCCACTGAGCAGGGAGCTTGATGCAGGACTCGATCCCAGGACCCCGAGATCATGACCTGAGCCAAAGGCAGATGCTTCACCAACTGAGCCACCCAGGCACCCCAAGAAATACCATTCCTAACTGGGTACGCAACTAATCACAGAAGAGACTAGGTAAATTTGATAGAACTGAAAAATGAAGCAGGAAAACCCAAAATTATTTTTGGAGTGTTCAAATCCCCTTTTAGTAGTTGACAGAATGAACAGACACACAAGAAATGGCAGTCATTCCAGAAGACCTGAGCAATACTATCATCCTGACTCTACCTAACAGATATGTGTGGAACTCTGCACCCCCAAACAGAGAGACACACGCAATTTTGAAGTGCATATGGAGTGGTATTAGGACAGATGGTCTTCTTGGCCATGACACAAATATCAACACATGCAAGGGGCACTGAAATTACACTAAGTGTGAACACAACAAAATTAAACAAAAAATGTCAGGAACACAAAGAACAATATCCAAATATTTGAAAATTAAACAACACTCTTTACGTAGTCCAGTGGTCACAGAATTCTCAGGAAGGTTATAATATATTTTAATTGAATAAAAATGAAGCAGAATTCATCAAATTTGGGGAGATGCCACCTAAGCAGAGACTAGAGGGGAATCTAATGCATTAACGGCTTATATTAGAAAAGAGAAAAAAATCTCAATTCAATGATACAAGTTGCCAAATTATGAAAATAGAAATAGAAAAGCTAATTAATTTTTAATGGAAAGAGGAAATTATAGAGATAAGAGCAAAAGTCAATGAAATAGAAAACAGAAAAGAAGCTAAAATCAGTGAAACCAAAACTTCGTAAAGATTAATAAGATTATTAAAACTCTAACTAAACTGATTAAGAAAAAAAAAGAAATGTTTCCAATATTAGGAATTAAAGAGTGAGATCACCATAGACCTTAACATCATTAAAATTTTTTAAAAGATTAAGATAACTATAAGGTAATATAGTGAACAGATCAAATAGAAAGTATAATCTCACCCAAGAATAGATAGATAACCAGAATCACCATGAACCCACTAAAGAAAGAAAATTCCAGTTCCACGTGTCTTCCTTAATAAAATGTACTAAAGAATTTGTGTAAGAGGTAATAGTCATTCTGCACAGTCTACTAGAAAATAAAAGACGAGAGGACAAATCTCAACTTATTCGATAAGACTAGAACTATTCTGCAAGCAAAACCATACAAAAAATCACACATACACAAACCCTACAGAACAATACTCTGCAAGAACACAGCTATGCCAATCCTTAACACACTTTGAAAACACAAATCCAGCAGTATGAGAAAAATGCACAATGACCCACTGAAATTCATTCCAGAAGTATCAGGTTGTATCAGTGTTTGAAGTTCAATCACTGCAATTCCTTGTATCAATAGATTATCAAGAAAACTTATATGATTATATTATATGATTTGGACCAAAAATGGTTTTCCTGATAAAAACTCTCAACAAAGGAGGAAGAGAAGGCAACATTCTCAACCTAATAACAAAACTTCCTCAATCTATGGGAAACATACTTAACCATGGAGGACCTTCCCCCTAAGACTAGAAATGTGGCAAGAAGGGCCGCTCTCGTCTCTCTTATTCAACACTGAGCAAATAAGCAAAGAGATAAAACAAGGTAAAGATTTTTGTTTGCTTTTCTTTTTTTGAAGCATAGAGACTGGATAGACAACATAAAAGTGTCTTTTTTGAAAGATAAAATTATTTTCAAAGAAAATCCAAAAGAATCTGCAAAAATGTTACCAGTTTACTACGTTTAGCAAATTATCAGGAAACAAGAACAAAATACAGAAACCAATAGTATCTCTACATTACTAATAAAAAGTTGAAATTGAAATTAACACAATGCATTAGCAATAGCATCAAAATTATGGACTAGAGATAAAGCTATATGTGGAAAGCTTTTTATAGGGATAAGAACGTATGTATAAGATTTCTTTGTTGAAACCCACAAAATATTGCTGACATAAATTTTAAAAATCAAAGAGAATTTCTTAAAGAAATATATACCATGTTTATGGATATAAAAATTCAATCATATAAAATGGTTAATTTTCACAGAACTGATTTATAGATTCAATGCAACCAAATTTGCAACAGCCTGTTTGTGTTGAAATTTGTAAGCTCTTTCCGAAATTTATATGGAAGGCAAATAACCAAGAATAGCCAAAATGATTTTGAAAAAATCACTGCCTGATTCCAGCATTTTCTGTAAAGTTAGACTAATCAAGATAGTGTATATTGGCATAATGATTGGTATATAAATCAACAGAACAGAATAGAAATAACACTCATTGATTTTTGACAATGAGCAAAGGCAGTTTAATAAGAAGAATAATCTTTCAAATGAATGGTCCTGGAACAATTGGGCTTCCAATCGTACAAAAATAAACTAGGACTTATAACTTATACATTAAACCATGAAAAAATGGAAAAGTTAAGACACTTTGCTTTTTGAAAGACACTGTTAAAGGAAAAGACAAAAGACAGATTAGGAGGAAATATTTGTAAAACACATTTGGTAAGGGACTAGTAACAAAGAATTTTCCAAACTCTGTAATAAAAAGATAATCCAATCTATAACAGGCAACATACTTGAACCCTTTATCAAGGAAATATGGGTGCTCAATAAGCACACGGAAAGGTCTTCAATCTCATTAGTAATTAATGAATTACAAATTAAAGCCTCGCTGTGATGTCACTGAAACAGACAAATAATAACAGCAACACAAAGTGTGTGCTAGGATGTGGTGCTCTTACACATCGTTGATGTAAACGCAAATAGTACGACAAACTTTGAAAACAGTGGGAGTTTCCTCTGTAACAAAACATGAACTATCATAAGGCCCAGCAATTTCAACATATGTATTTATTCAAGCAAAATGAAGGCCTAAAAACACATACCTGTGTGTGATTATGTACAACTGGTTTAGTCACCGTCACCAAAGTATGGAGAAAAAAACAGCGTCCACCAACTTTCTGGTAGATAAACCGACCATGGCACATCTATACCCCCACGTGAGACTGAGTGTGGGAATCTCAGCACTACAGTGGTGAAAGAAACACCAGACCCTGACAACAAAATGAGTACAACCTTGGTTCCAGGTCACTCTGAAAACGGCAAAATTACACGAAGAGGCATCAGACCAGGGTTTACCAGGGACGGGGGAGCAGGGATGGGGACTGACTGCAAGGCTGAAGCCAGGAACATTCCAGGCAATGGGAATGTTACCTCTGTTGTGGTTGTAAAAAGTCTGTAAATACGTTTGTCGGAGCTCACTAAATTGTGCTCTTAAGAACGGTAAATCACACTTGAAGTAAGAATTCACTATTTGTCACTTATTCCTCTAACAAGCTGATTAGAAGGAAAATGAAGTTCTCACTGGAATACGGTGTATGGATTGCAAACCGAGGAAGGGTACATGTGGTGAGAGGTCAGTGGGCAGCAGTGAGAGTGTCCAGACTCACCCCCGTGTCTAGGTAGGTGATTCAAGACACACCACACGGTCACGGCTCTTCTGGAACTCCGTAAACAACAGCTGTTTTGTATGGATTCAAGAGAAGACCCTAATTCATTTTATCAATGTCCCATTTTAGCAAAATGAGCCCATAATATCATCTCAGCTTAAGCACC
>NW_024425675.1:31155081-31158261 GCF_017311325.1 Ursus maritimus | reverse complement strand
CTTCTGAACGTCCCCCACCCCTGAACAAGGAAACCTTTAAGAAGATACTGAACCTGGGTTCAGGCTTGGACGGAGCTCACTGGGTTCCAGGAAACCTTGCCCTGGAGACCTGAAGACAGCTGCTGTCTCCCGCGGTAGAGAAGAGGAAGTTTTGTTGGTAGGGACACTGTCTCCGGGACAAAGGAAAAGGACGGCTGATCTCTCCCTGACCACTGGAGTTTTTAGATATTTTTGGTGATGGACTTAGAGAATGACTTTCTCCATGGGTTTCAGTAGGGGTGACTTGATCTTCAGCTTTTTCCCCAGTTTAATTCAGAGTCCTTTTGCATAAAACATTTTTTACGAGTCAGTGTCTTCAATGAGCTTGTTTTATTCATTTTGGAATCCCTGAGTATTGTGGTGTATTTAATTCTCCACGGTCGTCTTCAGCAACTATCTAAACTGTCCGTCCCGGTGACTTGTTGCCCACCCGAACACACTGACAGCAGACCGCATCCCCCACACGAGAGAACACGTGCAGTCTGGTTGCATGTAACACGGCTAATGGGAATTTAATATTCTCACAATTGTGTCTGCCCTCACAGCGGCCCTGAATTATTTAGAACAACCTCACATCTCTCTAGTAAAACACCACTCTCCTAATGAGCCAAACCAAGGGCAGTGGTCCCAGGTCAGCCCAGGACACAACTGCTGAGTACGCGAGCCCGGAGCCTGGGGACTGCTTTTTCCTCGTGTGCAATTATGGTTCCTCAAACATAGGCAAAGTCAGAGAATCACTGCCCCCCGCCCCGCCCTGCAGTCTTGTTTATCTGATACTGAATTCACATATACACACCCACTGCCCGCTGACGGGGCACCCTGTGTTCATGCATTTGAAGAACGATAAAACCAGAGGCACCTGTGGCCCCTTACCAGTGCGAAGCCAAGGGAGCCTGCGTCTTAGAAGCTGTCACGACCCCAGGTGGGCGTCCACGGGTCCTGGGGCTCAGGAGGTTTCGGGAATGCCGCATGCCTTCTCGTGGAGTACGCCTGGCGCCCCTGCAACACATCAGGGAAACTTATCATCGGGGTGATGTTGCCCAGAGAATCTGGCTTCAAACCCAGAGGAAGCAGATTGAGCTTTAGCTCTTCACTTAATAGATGATGTTTAGTCTGCTTTTCGATACAATTGCCATACGGAGCTATCGTGAAGATTCGAGAAAATATTTTCAAGTTCCTACGCAGCAGCCCACATCTAGGAGACACTTTATAATAAATCGTAGCTACCGCTGTTGCTGTCATACTAGAAGTATGTCCTTCAAAATAACATGTGTTTAAATGACATTTGTCATACTTTAAAACCTGTAACAGTAAGAAAACAGGCAATATAGTTTTCTGATGGGGGAATCATCCCGGGAAACTCATTATTGGTGGTTTGAGGGGGAGTGTGGCCACGACCACGCAGACTCTGCTATTATTACAACTTGAGTAAGCGGACAAATATTCATAAGGCATAGAGTTCTACGTACGTGGACTTGTCTGTGACCAGAGCCTCGCTCTAGCCCCATGCAAGCTGGCCCAGCTCTTGGAGGAGACGGGAAAGGGAGAGCACTCAGATCCACTGCCATTCCCTACCAGCTGCTGGCTGGTCTCTCCCACGAAGGGGAACGCACCATAACCTTGTGAATTAGCACAGACCACAGTCTCTATTACTGAAGGACCAGGATTTCTTTAGACAGTACCAAATTGAAAGAATGGAGCATGACCTCGGTCTTGGTCTGTCTGGGCTGCTGTAACAAATACCACAGACCTGGTGACATGTCAACAGGAGCTGAGTTCCCACAGCTCTGCAGGCTGGAAGTGGTATCCTCACGAGGTGGGAGGGCCGAGGGGGTTCTCTGGGGTCCCCTTTATAAAGACACTAATCCCTTCACCTGGGTCCTGCCCTCATGCCCTCCTCACCTCCTGACACCATCACCTTGGGAGTTAGGATTCAACGTATGAATTTTTAAAAACAATTTTTATTTACATTCAATTTCATGAACATACACTGTATTATTATTTTCAGAGGTAGAGTTCACTGATTCATCAGTTGCATAGAACACCCAGTGCCATCAAGTGCCCTCCTTAATGCCCATCACCCAGTTACCTCATCCTCTCTTCCCTCCAGCAACCTTCAGTTTGAATTTGGGGGCATACAAACATTCAGTCCCTTTGCAAACTTGATCCAGAGAAGTTTCAAAAAATTGATTTGGAGTGAAAATATGTGAAAAAAAATTGTATTATGTATTTGTCTTAAAATCTTTTTGTGTTCCTTTAAAATGTCACAAAATCTTTGAAAAATAAATTTAAAAAATATAAGCCCTATTCTTATTACCAGGAGACACGACGCCTTCTCCCTTCTTTCTGCTTCCCATCTGGCCAGGACCAGGAAAGCAAAGAGCACAGCAACTGCATTCTGGGTGAATCTTATTACTTTCAACAATTGGCATCACTTCTAAATTGGGTTGAAATCTAGAGGAAAACTTGGTCTTTTAGATTCCCTGCCATAAAAGTAAAAATGATCCTAGATGTCAATTAGAAATCACACTGGAAAATGCCCCAGGCTTCTCTCTTCCACTTGATAGATTTTTCTATATGCAGGAGTTTCTGCATTGAATATCTGAACATGCCTACAACTAGCAACTGAAGATTCTTAACCCTTAGGCAAGCAAGAAACAATTTAATAAATCGAAGGGAGTTTTTCCTGTTAGAGTTGTATTTTTTTCCTTCAGAAAGAGATCAGTACTTTCTCCAACATTGTAAAGAGTGTATTCCAGCGTAAATCTTCGTGAGTAGAATATCATGGATAAGATTTCTGGAGAAGAAACCACAGGCACGTTGAAGTCCCAATCATAATGCAAAGGTAAGCCTGTCGATTCATCCGCTCACCTAGAGCAAACTTTCTGTGCACCCTTAAATGTGGGCGTCGTGTGAAGTGTTCGCTTGGTAGGTGCCTACAGCGAGACACTGTATTTGTACTGGAGGAATGAACTAGTAAAACAGAGTTGTCAGAAACAGCAGTAAATACCCACAGTAAGTGATGTGTTAATCGGGAGACATTTACAAAATAGAGTGGAAATATGTGATTAACAAGCTCTTTGGGGGAATTCGAGTCTCTGCAACATCGGGAACATGTGAATTGGATGTGAAGGGTCAGCA
>NW_024425675.1:31087183-31155076 GCF_017311325.1 Ursus maritimus | reverse complement strand
CTGACAGGCACAAATGGCTGACGTGTGAAGAGGAGGCTGCCTGTGCCAGGACCAATATTGCTGACTTGTGCTGAGCAGAGTCCTAACAAGGCACAGCGGGGAGCTGGCCGTTTCTCCAGACCCGAGGCCAAGGCCGGGCGCTAGAGGGGCAAGAGGCCAGTGAACCACTGGGTGTATGACCCCATCCTGAGGCACTGGCTTGGCTCTCACAGGAAGTGGGCTGCACGTGGGGTTTCCTCCGAGAGGCCTCTAATTGCTCCGCGGGTCTAAACATCCCACACGGTGTTGCTGGGGACGGCCATGGAGAGCCAGCTCTTCTGCTAAACAAAACCAGTGATTTGGAAAAATTACAGCCCTGGATGCCATTGCTGGAACCACAAGGACACCCTGCCTGCTAACGCGTAAAAAAGGGAAAATATGGGCTGGCACACCAAACCAAGGAGGGCCTTTTGTCAACGCAGAATGGCGTAATGCTTTGGAAAGGAAGCAAAACAGAACACAGAGTACCTTCTGGATGATCTTTTTTTTTTTTTTTTTTTAATAATGTTTTTTTATTATATTATGTTAATCACCATACAGTACATCCCCGGTTTCCGATGTAAGGCTCGATGATTCATTAGTTGTGTATAACACCCAGTGCACCATGCAATATGTGCCCTCCTTACTACCCATCCCCAGCTTATCCCATTCCCCCACCCTCCTCCCCTCTGAAGTCCTCAGTTTGTTTCTCATAGTCCATAGTCTCTCATGTTTCATTCCCCCTTCTGATTACCCCCCTTTCTTTATCCCTTTCTTCCCCTACTGATCATTCTAGTTCTTATGTTCCATAGATGAGAGAAATCATATGATAGTTGTCTTTCTCTGCTTGACTTATTTCACTAAGCATTATCTCCTCCAGTGCTGTCCATGTTGTAGCAAATGTTGAGAACTCGTTCTTTCTGATAGCTGAGTAATATTCCATTGTATATATGGACCACAACTTCTTAATCCAGTCATCTGTTGCAGGGCATCTCGGCTCCTTCCACAATTTAGCTATTGTGGACATTGCTGCTATGAACATTGGGGTGCATATGGCCCTTCTCTTCACTACGTCTGTATCTTTGGGGTAAATACCCAGTAGTGCAATGGCTGGATCATAGGGTAGCTCAATTTTTAACTTTTTAAGGGACCTCCACACTGTTTTCCAGAGTAGCTGTACCAACTTGCATTCCCACCAACAATGTAGGAGGGATCCCCTTTCTCCACATCCTCTCCAACAATTGTTGTTTCTTGCCTTGTCTATTTTTGCCATTCTAACTGGCGTAAGGTGGTATCTCAGTGTGGTTTTGATTTGAATTTCCTTGATGGCTAATGATTTTGAACATTTTTTCATGTGTCTGTTAGCCATTTGTATGTCTTCATTGGAAAAGTGTCTGTTCATATCTTCTGCCCATTTTTTGATTTGTTTATTTGTTTCTCGTGTATTGAGTTTGAGAAGTTCTTTGTAGATCTTGGATACCAGTCCTTTATCTGTAGTGTCATTTGCAAATATCTTCTCCCATTCCGTGGGCTGCCTCTTAGTTTTTCTGACTGTTTCCTTGGCTGTGCAGAAACTTTTAATCTTGATGAAGTCCCATAAATTCATTTTATCTTTTGTTTCTCTTGCCTTTGGGGATGTGTCATGAAAAAGGTTGCTTTGGCCGATGTCGTAGAGGTTGCTGCCTATGTTCTCCTCTAGAATTTTGATGGATTCCTGTCTCACATCGAGGTCTTTCATCCATTTGGAGTTTATTTTTGTGTATGGTGTGAGATAGTGGTCAAGTTTCATTCTTTTGCATGTAGCTGTCCAATTTTCCCAGCACCATTTATTGAAGAGACTGTCTTTTTCCCACCGGATGTTTTTTCCTGCTTTATCAAATATTAGTTGCCCAAAGAGCTGAGGGTCCATTTCTGGGCTCTCTATTCTGTTCCATTGGTCTATGTGTCTGTTTTTGTGCCAGTACCATGCTGTCTTTGTGATCACAGCTTTGTAGTACAGCTCGAAATCCGGCATTGTGATGCCCCCAGCTTTGTTTTTCCTTTTCAACAGTTCCTTGGAGATTCAGGGTCTTTTCTGGTTCCATACAAATTTAAGGACTATTTGTTCCAGTTCTCGCCACTATTATTCAACATAGTACTAGAAGTCCTTGCAACAGCAATCAAACAACAAAAAGGGATCAAAGGTATTCAAATCGGCAAAGAAGAAGTCAAAATGTCTCTCTTCGCAGACGACATGATACTCTATATGGAAAACCCAAAAGAAGCCACTCCCAAACTATTAGAAGTTATAGAGCAATTCAGTAACGTGGCGGGATACAAAATCAATGCTCAGAAATCAGTTGCATTTCTGTACACGAATAATGAGAACGAAGAAAGAGAAATTAGGGAATCCATCCCATTTACAATAGCACCAAAAACCATACGTTACCTTGGAATTAACTTAACCAGAGACGTAAAGGACCTTTATTCTAGAAACTATAAATCACTCTTAAAAGACATTGAGGAAGACATAAAAAGATGGAAAGATATTCCATGCTCATGGATCGGAAGAATTAACATAGTTAAAATGTCCATGCTACCCAGAGCAATCTACACTTTCAATGCTATCCCGATCAAAATACCTTCTGGATGATCTAACCTAGGATGGTGGCATCTTGGAACACTGTGGCTCTTTCTTTTTGAACAGTTCCCTACCAGCCAAGCAGCAAATGGAGATTTTTGAGGGGATTGTTTACTAGAAAACTGTTGTTCCTTCTGGAGGCCATGTTTCTTGATTCTTCCCTTTCCTTGAAGTCTTGTGTGGTTACCTTCACACTGGAGGTAGTGGTCACCTCCTCCGTCTGCACCGACTTACTCGCATTGGCTCTGATGGGGATTCCGAGCCCCCTCAGTTCGTGCCCATGGACACACTTACTCCACGCTCCTTGTCTCCTCTTCAGGAGGATTCTTTTTTTTTTTTTCTTTTAAAGATTTTATTTATTTATTTGACAGAGATAGAGACAGCCAGCGAGAGAGGGAACACAAGCAGGGGGAGTGGGAGAGGAAGAAGCAGGCTCATAGCGGAAGAGCCTGATGTGGGGCTTGATCCCATAACGCCGGGATCACGCCCTGAGCCAAAGGCAGATGCTTAACCGCTGTGCCACCCAGGCGCCCCTCTTCAGGAGGATTCTTAAGATCTGTTGTCCTGCAACGGGGGCGGGTGCTGGACAGCGTCTCGTCTGCCTTCTAGGGGCGAAGCTCCCTGTTCACGTGTGCACTCTCTCCCAGGCCCACAGACTTGGGCCGAGCTGGGCCTGTGCCCACCAGCCCTCTGCATAGGTCACTCTCTCCAAGGTCAGGGGTGCACATGAGGAGCCCACGCCAGGGCAGGAGTGTGGGTGAGGCTCGCAGAACCAGGGGTGCCCTTGGGCCAGTTGAGGGGATGCACAGGTGAGGCAGTCCCAGTGGCTGTGGGAGGCCTCCTGCCGGGAGTCCTTGAGGTCTTCAGTAGGGTCCAATCCCTCTGACTGTTCTGATCCTGCTGTCCTCTCAGAGACTCACGGCCCCCAGTTGTGCATTCACAACTCAGCACTCTGGCTGGGTGATGGGCGAGACGGACGGGCTCCTGTGACAGGGTCTGCACAGCTGGGGAAGCTGGCACTCACTCACGCACTCTCACTTTCCCCCGCGAGAGAGATCACCGACCCTCAGCTGTGATGCTTCGGGGGGAAAGATACCAACAAAGTCAGACTGTTCCTTCCCCTCTCCGTGCATGCAGTCTCAGACTATTTCACTCCAGGGGTGTGCGGAACTTCTCGGCTCCACTCCTGAACTCCATAAAGCCCGTGGCTGGACTCCTCGTCCAAGGTGATTACCTACACTTGTGTTCTTTGGGAGGCAGACAGTAGAAAACCCTCACACTGCCACGATGGTGACGTCACTCCTATTTGTGCATCTTAGTTTGAGGCTTTGGAACTATACGAACTATGGATCTCCGGAGTAGAATGACATCAGCACTGTGTGAGTGAAGTATCCAAACAAATGGGAAATCAAAACAAAAGCATGCAAATGGTAGTTTGTCAGGACAAAGGACTTTGGGACTTATGTGAAACACTTGAGCATGGACGGACCCAGCTGTGGTGTCCAGATGGAAAACTTTTGGAAAAATAGTTTCCAGGAAAATTAAATTTTTATTCAAAAAAATGTCAGTTGAAAGACCAAATAAAGTTCATAGATTCTGCCTTAGAAGATCAGGCAGTCCAAGTCCACAGGCTGGCTGGTCTTCCGTCAGTTGGCTTAGAGATTCCCAGGTGTCTGCTCTCTGTGCCACGGCCTGCAACACGGCCTCACCCAGGGCTGCAGAAACCCTTGGCTATGGCCCCGATCATGTCATCTCTTACCTTCTTACCTCTGTACAACTAATCAAAGCACAATCTAAAGTAAACTCATGATCCCGTCCCGTTTGTCTATATGATCAAATGTTTTATACCCAAACTCCCAAATAAGACTGAGGACAAGTCAGGTGGCCTTCCATCAGATGGAGGACACAATTTGTCCCTGATATGGAGAAAACAGGCCTGAGTCTGACTCACAGGTGACATAAATCCAGCCTTCTGGTGTACTCCTAATGCTCCCCACTTCTCTGCTTGACACATTCCCATCTGCCTCCTGGACTTCCTGAAGTCTCATGAGATCCTCTAAAACCAGCATCCACAGTCAGCACTGTCCTGCATACGCAACTCTTGTCCAAGCACAGCCCCCATGTCCATGTCTTAGCTCACACCTAGCATTACTCTGAAGCTATCCTTGAACAGACGCTCTTTCCAGACAGTGGCTTTATATCCTCAGTAAGCACCAGTGTCCCCCCCCAAAATATGTGTCTTCACAATCCATCTCTTCATAAAACCACCCTTTCCTTCCCAAACTCATTTCAGTCGGCTCGAATGCTCCATCCTGCACTATCTATTGTCCATATCATCACACTTGTTCATCAAGGACTTTGGCCCTTAGTCCATAGTCTTCTTCTCAATCCAAGTGGAGCCACTTCTCGGTGTGCTGAAAGCCACCTGGAGACGTAGCATCTGATACCCATCTTAAGGACCCATCTCCCCTGGTCACCTCACCCACCCACCCCACCTTACAGAGTCATGGGGGAGTCTTGGGTCTTCTTACTCCCTGATGTTCCTCCTCATGGAAGCCCAACGCCCAAACCTCTCTTCCCTGCAGATGCGTTTCCAGTTAGTCCCATCACAACCTTCTGTTGAGTCCACAGAGTCCAGTCCATCAGACACTTCTTCATCCTAATTTCTTTTTTTTTTCATCCTAATTTCTCACCTCTCTCCTTTCTTCTTGTTCCTCTGATGGAAACACCACCCACATTTAGTGTTTTCTGATTATTCTGATTAGCTCCTCGGAGACCACTTCTGGGAGTAGAGGAGGGTGGAGAGGGTCACTCATGTTTCCTACTTAGCATGTCCTCACTCTGCTCTAAGTTGTAATTCTTCAAGGACAGAAATGAAACTACTGCTCTGGCAGGGAGAAACCTCTGCGTTAAGGCACATGGTATTCTCTCCTGTGCTTTTATCATGACCACTACCCTGAGTTTTCCCAACAACCTTGTCGTGGGGACTTAGACTGATCTGCAGCGTCACATGCAGACTGAGGAGTGTCTGAGCGTGCTTCCACTGGACCATTTCTCCTGCCCCTTCACATCACGTTTCCTTTTCCAGACACACACAGCACGCAGGACCGTTGCTTACACAACCATTTTTGCTGCTGCCGTCATGCTGAAACGTTAGCATATACTGGGTTTCTGATTACTACGCATCAGGCAACGATGACCATGACAGGGAGAATGTTCTCCTGCTCATGTCATAGATGGGAAGACTGAGCCTACGGGTGCTGCCATGCGCATCTACTTCTTAAGTCTGACAGAGTGTACCCCGGGAGCCACGTGTGACCCTGGAACTCTCCATGTGTCTGCTGTTCTGTGTTTCTGATGGGAGCACCCCTGGGCTCTTGGCAATCGGCACATATGTAAACACAACGGAGCAAACACAAAGCCTCCTTGCACGGATTCCAAGGTGGCTGGCTCGTTGGTCACCGGTGCGTGTGCCCACAAGCCAGCTCACGGTGGGGTCACAGCACGGGGCCCATCTGGTATCGAGCCTGCTCCTCAGATGTGTCACGTTTACTGAGATAGTTGGAAGCTACCGTGTCTTTAGGGGAATGTATATGCCTGCAGCTAACAAGTAAGGATTTATCTGATTCATAAAACTGGCACCTGCAGCCGCAGCGCCCTGGGCCAGTCTTACATAAATGTCTACAAAGCAGGAACACTCGTGAAGCGCCAGCACGTTCTGGTGAGTGAAAGCCCCGGTTCCTGCGTGTCCCTCCCGTGCCTCCTCAGCTTCCCGCTTAGTACCCCAGGGCGCAGACATGCAGAGAACCGAATGGGTGGTGAGGGCCAGGGGAAGGCCTCTGAGTGTGGTCCGGGGTGGCTCTGCAGATGTGATGTGCCAAGACGTAGCGGGAGGCCCAGGAGCTAGGCTCTCTCCTCTCCCATCTCCTTCCGTGAAGTTGGAATGAAGGCACTGGCCTCAGAAGGACGTGCTAGACGCTACAGTGTTTGTTTCTCACATTAGCTTTGTACCTCAACAACATTTTGGTAGAAATAGAAAACATCAATTACATTACACTATCCCAATAACATTTTGACCTGATTTCCATTCCCAAAAGATCCTTTTCTGAAGGTGGCCACAGCCATCGAATCTCACGAGTAAGGATGTCTGTACCATCGCATAATTTCTGGGGTGCCCGCCACCACCACGCCTCATGCCGGCCTCTCTCATGTTACAGCTCTGTTTCCAGTGTGTCCCATGGGTGCATGTGTTGAACTCCTAGGAGTAATACGAGTGTGGGTGAGGTCATCGTTTGTCTTACCTGAGTTTCATTTTCCTCCATACTTCATCCTTGCCGCGGTTAAATCTCTTCCTCATAAAAATGTGTGAAGCAGAGAGTTTCTGGTGGGAAACAGATGTGACAGGGAAGGAAAACTCTTTAGAAACTCCTTTGTGGGAGCACCTGGGTGGCTCAGTCATTTAAGTATCTGCCTACAGGTCAGGTCATGATCCCAGGGTCCTGGGATCGAGCCCTACATCAGGCTCCCTGCTCAGTGAGAAGCCTGCTTCTCCCTCTCCCTCTGTTCCTCCCCCCTGCTTGTGCTCTCTCTCTCTCTCTGTAAAATAAATAAATAAAATCTTAAAAAAAAAAGAAAGAAAGAAACTTCTTTGTGTGTGGTAGTATTAAAAAAAAACTTAAATTATTTTGGAAATGTAAGATTGGTTTAAAAATGGTAAGTTGTTTGGTAACTGCAAAACAAAACAAAGAAAGTGAAAGGGATGATATCGTAGAGAGCTGAACATCCACAACCCAGAAAGGATAATTGTTAATACATTTGCCTTACAGTTTTAATGAAAGAAATGCAGCAAATGGATAAAGTTAGATTCTTCAGTGTAGTCGTAAGACACCCTCAAAATAAAGGAGATTCTCTCTGATTCATATGTCAGCTACGGATTCTCTCTCCCCCTCCCTGTCTCCTCTCTATTTGTCATCTATCCATCTACCTGTCTATGTGTGCATTTACCTGCCAACCGTCTATCATTATCTGGGTATTAACAGAGCTCAGCACACGTTTATCAGTTGTGTTGGGATGACCTGGACCAGAGAAGAAAACCGATGGGGTCACTGAGATGTTCCACATCAAAACATCTCAGACATTCAAAATTCCACCACCACCCAGCGGGCACTTTGGGCTTACATCACACCCAGGAGGCGTGTAACGCAATGGTTGGCTCAGGCCTGTGGTTAAGTCTCTCATGAAGAGGGCTGAAGTGCCTAAAATCCCAAATCCCTGTTGGTCATTGGTAAACACAGAGCAATGGTCCCAGTCACTCCTCACACTTCACCATGGTGCATCTGGGAGAGCGTCCTGGCCAGCCTGCGGTACCAGGGGCTGCGGAGGCCACATCACAGGCAACTCCACCCGGGAGGACTGCTTCCTGAGTTTACACCATAAGGCAGGCATTCCACGGCCACTTATGACCCCAGGATCGTGGGGGGCCTGGTCGAGGAGAGGCAGGGTGCCACTTCCATCCCACCCCTTCTCAGCTCCATGCAGATAAGAGCTACTTGGTAAATATTTGTTTATGGAACAAAGTGGGGAATGACAGGGGACTGGAATTTACATGGGGCAGACAGCCGTTCTATCAGACTGCTGCATCGGAAAGGTCTCAGGAATTGCACATATAGGGAGACCAGAGGAGAATCCACCGGCATGGGATTTTCTTCTGAAAGAGAGCGGCTGGATTCCCTGCCTGCCCATCTGTCTTATCTCGAATGCCGTGCCTCTGCTCCAGCGGCTTGCAACCCCACGGCAGCCCTCCGTTCCAGGTAGAGATTTCGTCCCCTCCATGAGCTGTCTCCTTAATCTCCTCCACTTCAAAGAATGCTTAATAGTTTCACTAACCTTTCTGCAGAGCCAGGGAGATCCTGAGTATCTGCCTGCTTCCTGATTTCCTCTTCAATGTGAATTCCATTTCTGGAATTAAAAATGACGTGGGTGTCCGTCCTATCCAACGGTCGTAGACATGCGTCCGCCGCACCCCGTACTGAGCGTTTCTTGGAAACTTCGGCTTCCGTGTTTCAGAGTGCTGCATGCTTTGGGGTTTATAAGGGATTTCAGTGTTTGTATTTTCAAGTGCTTGCATTGTTTCATGTCCAGTATTGAAAAATGATGGCTTTTCCTCCGCTTTTTTTCCTTCTTCCCTTCAGTGTCATGGCCACCTCCATGCTTCCTACAACAGCAGTACAAACACAGAGTCATGGTGCTCAACAGGCCAAATCCAAGCAAAAACACGAGGCCTTTCCTGCTCCTTTTGTAGGGAACGCATTTGGTATCTGAAGCCTTTGATTTACAACGTGAAGCAAAAGGAAAAAAAAAACACTCTTGTTAATCAATAGTTTAAAAACTGATCGTTATCCTAAACATAGCAAGAATGAATAGTCCTTTTTGCATGTAACTAGTCATTTTAAATACCATCATTTTCTCCTGACCCGCTACCTCTAATCATTACACACAGTGTCTCCATCGTGTTAATTGTTGAATCCTTGCTACGGTGATTTTACGAGTTATCCGATTATCTGATTAGTTTATCCTGTAATTGTCTGACACCATCACCGCCGTCTCACTGCAGCGTGATTCAGTTACATTCAAGCTGCCGTGAATTGAATATGACTTATCCAGACCTAATTTCATTTCTGAGTTTGGGTTTTTAAAAACAAAGACCGTGATACAAATTTATCCCGGATACGTAATCATAAACACACATTTCTACAGTTTCTATAGTTAAGCCTAGGGAATCATGCCTTACCCCCAAGAGCCAAATGCACACCTAGCTTCCTTCAGTATCACCGCCTAACGGAGAAGCACTTACTACCATGATTTCATCCATACAACAAATATTAATGCTGCGTGGAAACTTCATCTCATCCCAATCACCAAACAATAGGCACAGACGTTTTGCAAATCAAGGAAGCAGAGGATCATTGGTGACTGGACGTGACTGACCAACCATTTCTTGGTGCTAAATGGTGAAGACACAGGTTAATAGGATCCAATCTAAGGGAAGACTACTTTGGAAGAAGCAGCATTAAGTTTGGGTCTGAATCAGTGATGCTGGGATAGAAAAGAACCCCAAGTTCTCGGCAGGCAGCCACAACTGCCCCACGCCTAGGGGACCCAGGCTGATAAAGAGGAGGCCTGCACAGGCTCTGGAAGCTTCTGGCTGGGAGGGACAGGTGCTTCGAGTCCCCAGTCAGAGGTTGAAGCACTGTAACATGGACACTCCCGCATTTCACGGGGCGGGAAGGTCGACGCTGTCATCTCACAGGTCAGGAGCAGACTATTTCACACACGGTACCAAGGCGGGGGATGGGCCCACGGCGATTTTCCAGCCGTGCCTGTTGGAAGTTTCCCGGATCTCATTTTCTGCATGAGCACAGGGATGCTCATGTCCGTCTCAGGGGGTGGTTACGACTCGCTGGGACGGCACGGCCCTTGGCAAAGAGGCTGCTCCGTTTGCGGCACTTTGTTGGCACGTGGGAACTATGGAGATCCCTTATGTAATCCTGACGCTGGTGGGACTACTGCAAACTCCATTCTCCACGTGAAGGATGCACAGTTTGAAGCTGTGTCATAATCTGACCGAGGTCACCGTAGATTGAATGGTGAACCTGGGTCTAGGCCCCATCCTCCCCACCCCGTGGGGGAGGTTTGGCCACATTTCACCAGGATCATGGTTCCTATCAGGACTCTGAAGGCTTCCACTCTTGTCTGCGTGGGCTGTTCCACCACCAGGACATTTTCCGGGCCCCCTCCCTGTTTCCATGGCCGGCGGCTGATGGCCCTCACCTGGCCAAGAGCAATGACCCTTCCCAACAGACAGACTCTGGGTCAGTCTCTGCTTTAGAAAGGCATTAAGGAGGACACTAGGAGGACAGGCATTAAGACAAAGGCTGAATCAGGACAGTGTCAGGAGTGCATGAGGAAGACAGAAGTGGGGATTTGTGGAATAAATCGTGGAGTTTTATTCAGTCCTTTATGGACCAGGCACTGTGGATGAGGGGCCCTCAAGTGTCATTTCACTCAGTTCCCAGAGCCTCTCTTGTCCCTGTTTGTGGAGGAAGAACCCAGTTTTCCACTTGAAATTCAGCGTCCCTTCAATTTCCCCCAGAAGCAACAGTAACAATGTAAGTAACAGCCTCTTGAAAGGCCCCCATGTGTTCTTCCTTGGATGTCTGCAGACTCAACCAGATGTAGAAATCAGCTTCGATTTGTTTTTGTTTCTTCTGCCTTGGTGATCCATCAGCCCTCCTGCTCTGCAAGCTCTGGGGCGTTGCCACATCTGCGAAGTGGTGTTTTTACTGGGACTCTGTTCTGTGACAGAGAAATTTGCTCAATAACATGGTTCCCGATAAAGGATTTGTTCTTCTCCTGACCGTCTCTTCTTTCTACATGCTTATTTTGGAATTCATCAACATCGGAAACTGGGCACCGGACAATGTATATCTCTCTCTGATGTTAATTGAATATTATATTTGTTTATAATATTTATATATTTACACATGTATGTAAATTATAGATTCTTGTAATTTCAGAGAAATTCTCCTTCATTCAGCATCTGCATTGTTGCGTGAGTACAATATGGCACCTGGCTTTTGGACGTCATAGCTAAGTGCACCTGCTTCAGTTTAATGGTTCTTCCTAAAGGTGAGATGAGCTTGATCAGATATAGAAAGACATCCAGTCCAGACTTCTGCTGTGTGCAACAGAAGGGTGATTACAGAATGACCTTCTCTCTTTCCGGAAGTTCTCTATTAAGTGGTTAGAATCAAATCCACACAAAAAAATAGGTTTTTGTAATCGACATACTTTTTCATTTTATTAGAAGTATCCCGAGGGTAATAAATGCTTATAAATCTATACCACATAATACACATAGATGCCACAGCATAGTGTGCAAATATCTGCATTCATTTCAAGTTCGTATCCAACACACAATCATACAATTTACATTTTATTTTCTTCGCATATACTAAAAATCTTTTTTTTTATGCTTAATCTGCTCATAGTTCTTATGCTAGGTATCTAGCAAATATCATAAAAGCAGGACTAAAAGCCTTTAAGAAACATCTTTCGGTAAAGTTCTTTAGCTTAATTTTTTTTAGAACGCATTAAGTTATTAAGAACTGGTAGCATATTCTTTTTTTATGAGTTATAATTGACACATAACATGTTAGTTTCAAGTGTACAACACAATTCAGTACTTGTATACAATGCAAAATGATCATTGCACTAAATCTAGTTACCATCTGTAGCTAAAGCCTCCCCCCCCCCCAAAAAAAAAGGTTTTTTCTTGTGATGTGAACTTTTAGGATTTACTCTCTTGGCAACTTTCCAGTAGGTACTATGGAAGAATTGATTACAGCCACCATGCTGTGCATCTGATGATTTATTTATTTTATAACTGAAATTTGTTTTGTACCCTTCGACCCCTTTCACTAATTTTGCTCACCCCAGCCCCACTTCAGGTAACTACCATTCTGTTCCCTGTTTCTGAGTTGTTGTTGTAATTTGATGCATTTATTTGTTTTATTTCTTAGATTCCACATGTAAGTGAGACATGACTGTGTCTGTTTTTCTCTGACTTAGTTTACTTAGCATAATGCCCTCGAGGTGCATCCATACTGATGCAAATGGCAAGATCTCCTTCTTCTTAATGGCTGAGTAGTACTCCATTGTATAAATACACCACATCTTCTTTATCCATTCATCCATTAATGGACACTTAGGTTGTTTCCATGTCTTGGCTATTGTAAATGCTGCAATAAACTTATGGGGTACCTATATCTTTTCTAATTAGTGTTTCTGTTTTCTTCAGATCAATACCCAGCAGTGGGATTACTGGATCATAGGGTAGCTCTGTGTTTAGCTTCTGAGGACCCTCCATACTGTTCTCCAGGGTGGCTGCACCAGTTTGCATTCCCACCAACAGTGCACGAAGATTCCCCTTTCTCCACAAAGAACCATTAGTATATTCTTATCAAGGAATTTTTAAGGCATCTGACATTAAGATACATGCTAATTTTCAAAAGTTAAACATCAATGTTTACCTTTTATATTAAAAATAAGCATGATGTATTATTTTCATGGAGATTTATCTGAATGCAAACCAAGGTGCATCTAAGCCCAGGCACAAGGTGCACCCATTGCCTTCATTTCTGCCAACTGCAAGGAGCCTTCCATCAGAATCGGTCCTGAGACAGTTAACGACGTTGACTGCTGTGTTGGCCTGTTCCACCAGGGAAAGATCACAGCTTACATCTCCAGGACTTTAACTAAGGGTGCAGCTGAATTCTTGAAAGAATGAGGTCCTCACAGGACATGAATATCTGATCAGATGGTATTTTTCTTAACCTTTCTCCTACCTAAGTCTGCATCCCCTCCATTCTCTCCAAGTACTCCCACAAAGCACTCCATTCTCCCACAATGTCTTTCCTGGCCTTGGAGTTGGAATGCAGACACAGCTCTCGGAATCAGACACAACGTGTCAACCATTAGGAATCCTGGATTCCTGGGCACCCACATTGCAGGGAGGGGCAGGCGTTCCTCCCTCAGGCCTGTGCTGCAGAATCCTTTCCTAGGACGCTTATGCATATATGGCAGCTCATCACTGCAGCTGTGGGCGGCAGTGAAGCCCCCACTTTCACTAGTTCCCACGACGTGATGACGCATTGTCTGACACGGCGAAAGGGCTTTTGCAGATGTAGTTAAAGTCATGGAGCTGGAAAGAGAGACATTACCCTGGGTTATCCAGGGGGCCCATCTCATCCCAGGAGTCCTCAAAAACAGAACTTCTCCGGCTAGAGGCAACGGAGGCTGGCAGAAAGGAAGTGAGACACCTCAGGGAGAGCCTCTTGACCCCAGTGCAGGAAGGAGCCACGGGAAAACCTGAGGAGGAATTTGGGTGGCTTCCAGAAGCAAAGACAAGCCCGTCGCTGAGAGGCAGCAAGGAAACGGGATCTCCTCCTATAAGCATGAAGAACTGAGTTCCACCAACCACTAGAGTGAATTTGGAAGCAGATGACAGTCTGGGGCTCCCAGCAAGCTGAAGGAACTCATCAAAAGCACAGAGCACACCTGCGAGGTTTCAGAAGGGATGTCTTTTTACCCTAAAACCTGCACCTGCCACGAGACACAGGCCTCTGCATATTTCACGGAGTCAGGATTTTCTTGTAAAAGTCACCGAGGGTTTCCATGGTCTGGTCTGGACACCTGGTCTGGGGCTCGGTCTCCCGGCTCCCTGTCACCTGCCCCTGCTGCTACTCTGGAAGCAGCAGAAGCTGGGTTCGGCACGTGGCGTCGGGGCCCCGGGTCTATCCGGCCACACACACTGCCATCACCAAGAACTCGCGGCTCTGCCCTCATGTGTGGGACTGGGGATTTCAACAGCAGTCTGGGTGGCCTGCTTGTGCTGTGTTGATACTGGATGCTGACACTGAGAGGGCCATGTTCCTAGCACTGGCTAGGACCAGTGGCCGCCCTCCCTGGCCTGGTTCTTCTACCTCTTTCTTGCTTCCTTCCGCTCCACATCCTGCTGGGGCTGTCTTAGTGCTTTTCCCAGCCAGGCCCAATTAGGCTTTGGTATTTTAAGAAGAAACACAACATTTTGTAACAATAAGACACTTGGGGATATTTTTTATCAAAGAGCAACTATGTTGATCAGACCATGGTATGTATGTATCTCTGGGCGTCGAGCAGCCATGACAAATGTCTTCCAGATGATTCCGAGTCATCGGTGTAGACAGTGAGGAGCACGCTGCAGGGGTGGTGACATGCAGTCCCTTCTGATCGCATGGCACCGTCTCCCCAAGTTGGCTGCAAGGCACGTGCTAATCTGACGAGTGCGGCTCGTGCTCAGTACAAATGGCTGATGACTTGTTAAAACGTGCTGCTCTCTTCACCCCAGCGTGTGAACCAACGGACATTTTCAGCAGTAAAGAAGGTGACAGAGCCTTTACGGCCCCGACCAGCTCGTATGCAGCCCCCTCCCAGCCCTGGCAACCTTTGCCATAATAACGACACCCTGCGTTTTAACGGGGGCGGGGGGGGGGAGGTACATTCTAAGAGATGCATCACCGAGGCTAAATGGGAGATACTTATGTTCTGAATAGCTTGCCTATGGGGACCAATCCCCTAAAATTGGATTTTCTCTCCTTTTTATTGACAAACAATAAAACGGACAGTTAAAAATCAATTGGATGTTTGACCCGCATGTAAATGAAACAGACCTGGGTCCCTTCCCGTGGGAACTGTGCCCTGGGGTTAGGGTGGAAATTGCTTTGTCATAACGTTGCAGACCCTCTCCTGTGATAAAATCTCATTCCAATTCTCTGCAGAGACAGCCGGTGTTATTGGTCTGTACTCTGCTGTGGGATTGATCTCAATTTCTTCTTCCCCTTCAGCCTTGATATTCCTGCCGTTCATGATTTACAGCTCAGAAGCCAAACCCACTCAGAGTCTGAGGCTGACGAGCAGGGTAAGTAATAAAGGAGCTGGACTGCTGGCGACGGCTGGTGCCCCCCACTCCACACTGCACTGTGTCTGCTGAGGTCGTCGGCATGGACCCCAAATGGGGCGTTCCTACATGTGGCCTATCCTGCCTCATGTACGACAATTACATCTGCACGTAAGGGTTTGGAAGAAGGAGGCAAGGAAGAAAGAAGAGAGACAGAGAGACAGAAATTATAAGAGAGAAAGAGAATAGTGATCTCGAGTTTCAAATACTCCAATGATTTGCCCACTCCACTCATGTTCAAAGCACACTATGAAACCCACCCACACTTTGATTCGTGTTGTTTGATTCGTTGTGACAAAATGATTCTCACATCCAGTTAAAAGCACGGGTATTTGGGACACACAAAGAAATGGTGAACATGAATGAAACCCGAGTGAGTAGAATTTTACTTCATTATACTTTGTTTACTTCATTTGACTCTCTCTGAATTATTGTAGCCAAGAGAATTATGTTTCTCCAAAATATATTTCCTTTAAAAGTGTGGGCAGTAGAAGAGCGAATTTTAGGGGGAACTTAAATGGTTTTTACTTGTGTTTGTAGAAGAATGACCGTTTCTTCCTTGAGCTGTAAACTGTGGTCTGTATTTGGAATTCTTAGGAAAACAGTGAAATCATTAGCATGTTTAAACTCGACAAGGGACAGTTAACTATGTAGAAAACAAACAAACCCAAAACATATTACTAAAAAGGGGAAAAAAAAAGCCATCCCTAAAGAACTAATGTTCTTGTTGTCTTCCTTGTGCACAGCGTCCAGTGGCTGTCGGCTCGCTGTCATGGGACAGCGCTTTCCCTCCTGGAAGCCGCGACATTGTGGTGATTGATAAGGTGCATTATTTTAAGTGCATAATAAGCTTGCGGCCATTCCAGCTGAGTGGAGCTATCTAAGGGGAAGGTCATCATCACTGCCATTAGGAAGGAAATAGTTTCTAATGACGATCCCCTTCAACTCCCGCTCTGGCTGCACTGCGGGTCAGTTCGAGCGGGACTCTGGCTGGCCTCAGCTGAAAACTCCCCGTGATGTGCCAAGGAGGCTGCTGCGGCTCGTGCATGAATGCAACGAGCACCCTTCCCAACCTGCAGACCATTCCACATCGCTGCAACCGTGGGACGCGGGCAGAGGGGGTGGCCCGAATGATGGAGTGATTTGTCAAGCGCTCAAGCGGCTGTGTCTGGCCAACATGACATCCCTAGCAGGACGTTTCTGGAGAGCTTTTTTTCTAGGCAGCCAAGAGCCGCTGGGTTTCTTTTCCTCCTCTCCGTCCAGGCCAGATCTACGGAAGCGAAGTAGCACAAAGACCAAGAGGGAGACTGACTGCAGAGTCAGGCGTGAGCAGCGTGCTGACGGCTTTCACGATGCAGGTGACCCCTCCTGGCCTGCCACACCCATTACCGAGTTAGACAACCTACGCGTTCCAAGTGGCAGGTAGGAGCGGTGGCGCTCTGCTCACGGAGCTCAAGAGCAAGGGGAAAGCCTTTGACTCCTGATCTGACTAAAACGTCGGAAGGAGTTGAACTTGAACTTCATGAAAGAGATGAGTTAATGGAGCATATGTCATTGACTAATCCCTGAACCCAACACAAATGCGGTTCAAACCAAAGTGAATTTCGGGGGAACCCTGAGTGTCAGAGGCTCAGACCATCCTCTGAACTCAGACATGGTAAAGCAGGAGGCTGTCCATGAGGCAGGAATGGGGAGCAGGGTGCTGTGGCAGCCAAGAAGTCACCTCTTTGCAGAGATCTGGGAGCTCCAGAAGGCCAGATACCAGCCCCACCTGACACACACCTGTAGTCAGGTCCTCTGAAGATCAGGGTTCCAGTGGAGCGAGGGGGGCCCTGGATGGGGTGGTCGGCAGTGTGAAAACCATAGAAATGGAAGACAGACAGCGTTGTTCAGTTAATCAATGCTTTTTTTTTTTTTTTTTTTAGCAGTTTCAGGTTTTCAGAAAAATTGACAGGATAACACAAAATTACTATATACCCTTTCCTGGCCCTCTGAGTTTTCCCTATTATTAACCTCTTTCATCGCTCTGATACATTTGTTCAGCCAATATGAATACAATATTAACTAAAGTCCCTAGTTGATATTAGGGTTCACTCTGTATTGTACATTCTATGGGTTTGAACAAATGTATGATGACATTAATCTACCATTGTAGTATCAGGCAGAGTGTGTTCACTGCCCTGAAAATCCTCTGCTCCACCACCCACCCTTCCCTCCAGCGCCTGGCAACCAATGATCTTCCTACCATCTCCAGTTTTGTTTTTTCCAGAATGTCATCTATCTGGAATCATACAGTATGGAGTCTTTCCAGACTGGCAGTCTTTCACTTACTAATATGCACGTGAGCTTCCTCTATGCCATTTCATGGCTTCAGAGCTCATTTCAATAATACTCCATTGCCTGTTTATCCATCACCCACTGAAGGACATCTTGGCTGCTTCCAAGTTTTGACAATTATAAGCAAAGCTGCTATAAACACCTTTGTGCAGAATTTTGTGTGATTATGTTTTCAAATAATTGGGTAAAAACCAAGGAGCACGATCCTGGGATATACAGTAAGAGTTTTATAAGAAAACACTTCTTAAGATGTTTGTAAAAAAACTAACAAACTGTCTTCCAAAGTGGCTGTACCATCTTGCATTCCCACCAGCAATACAAGAAGCCCTTTGCTGGTCCATATCCTTGTCAGCATTTACTGTTGGCGGTGTTTTGGATTTTAGCCATTCTAAACATTGATTTAACTTGTAATTCCCCAATGACATATCACATTGAAAACTTCTCATATGCTTATTTGCCTTCTATATATTTTTGGTGATGTGTCTGTTTATCTCCTTTGCCTATTTTTTTTCCCTTTGCCCATTTCTTGTTTTTTTTTTTTTTCAAATGTTGGATTTTAAGAGTTCTTTGTATATTTTTTATACAAATCCTTTACGAAATGTATTCTTTGCAAATATTTTTTTCACAGTCTTTGGCTTGTCTTTTTCTTTTCCTAATATTATCTTTGCAGAGCAGAAGATTCTAATTTTATAAATCCCACCATATCAATGATTTCTTCCATGACTGTACTTTCAGTGTTGCATATAAAATGTCAATGCTGTACCCAAAGTCTCTAGGTTTTCTCTTGTGTTATTTTCTAGCACTTTTATAGTACTGTGTTTTACATTTAGATCTATGATCCATTTTGAATCAATTTTTGAAAAAGATGGAAGGTCGGTGTCTAGATTCATTTTTTTTTTTTTTTGCATGTGAATATCCATTTGTTCCAGCACCACTTGTTGAAAAAACTATCTTTGTTCCATTTGAATTGCCTCTGCTCCTTTGTCAAAGATCAATTGGCTATAATTATCTGGTCTATTTCTAGCCTCTCCATTCTGTTCCATTGATCTATTAGTCTATTCTTTTGACAGTACCACACTCTCATAATTACTGTAGTTTTACAGTAAGTCTGGAAGGCAGGTAGTGGGAGTCCTCTAACTTTGTTCTGCTTCTTCGATATTGGGCTGGCTGTTCTGGGTCTTTTGCCTCTCCATATAAACTTTAGAATCCATATGTCAGTATCCATAAAGTAACTTCCTGGTATTTTCATTGCGATTGCATTGAATGTATAGAACAGGTTGGGAAGAACAGACATCGTGACAATATTAAATTGTCTATTTTTTTTAACTTGTGCTGTGGAATGAATTCTACTCTCTCTCCCCCAGATTCATATTTTGAAGCCCTACCTTCCAATGTGATGGTATTTGGAGATGGGAGTTTTGGGGGGTAATTAGATTTAGATGAGGTCATGAGGGTGGGGGCCCCCATGTTGGGGTCAGTGCCCTTACGAGATGAGGAAGCATCAGCTTCTCTTTACCCTGCATGTGAGGCCACAGTAAGAAAGGAGTCGCCTGCAAACCTGGGAAAAGCCTTCACTGGAATTCGACCATGCTGGTACCCTGATCTCCAGCCTCCAGCCTCCAGTCTTCAGAACCATGAGAAATAAAGCCACTAGTCTTCTTTCAGCCCAAATGAACTAAGGCAACTTGTAAAGAGGCAAAATGTGAGCTTCATAAACTGAATTATTATTTTTTTTAATTTCACATTCCCTCAATGAATTCTATACAATTATTCTAAATTTGATCACTACAGACTTTTTAGGCTTCTGTAATATGTCACATTAATTTCTGGCAATTTTCACATGAATTATAGTGATATCAGTTGATTATCATTCTTTGGTGCACATTTTTTTTTCTCTGAACAGAATGTTTGAAATTCATACGTGGGGAACTTTTAACAAAAGAGAATGGTCAAGTAAAACTGTGTTTGTCTAAGAAACACACATGTTCTCTTTCCTGGAAGGACATAATATTATGTTACATTGATGGAGATTCTGAATTTTGTCTACAGAAGTAAGATATGGATATTTAAATGTCAGCGTAAACATCTGAAACTGTAGTATCTTTTACAAAGAAAATAAATACTCATCGGTTTTGAAAATAAAGGGCTACTAATGACAATAAGTGTTTTAAAAATTATTTTCTAATAGATTTGCAAGAACATTATAGCGACATTTAACTTTTAATGGAAGTAATTTGACTTCCAAAACCCAATGATGTGGGTTATTGTCACTTTATGCTGTGCCTATTGAGTCCAGAGTGTACAGCAGGGCAGTAATGAGATTGTGAACTAGCTAGACTGTGAACTAGCTCCTCGGGAGACCAGCCAGACACACTCGGCTCTACTTGCATGCTCTGTCTCTGAAACCACGACAGACCGTCCTGACAGCGAATGAACAGAGGCAGGTGGTAGAGGAGAATAAAGTCATCCAGGCAAACATCGTGGAGACATGGGGACGGGATGGGACTCAACACTGGCTTTGCCCAATTGATTCAGAAGCACTGTATGTAGACCAAAAAAATATACCCATCACTCAGGCTAAGTCTCTTAAATTAAAATGGGATTCAGCCTCCTTCCCTATCTCAGTTTTATGCCATTCTGATAATTTTTATTTTTTCAGTACGGCTTTTAGAATTCAGATTGTTTCTTTTTCTTTATTTTATTGTCATTAATTTAGTCAATCTGGTGTTCCTAGTATTTTCATAAGGTGTGATAAGCATTAGCTTGATATTTAAACATTGAGTTGTTTGCTGCATAAAACCAAATGAGTTAATGAGGAAAAGACTTGGCAAATTTATTCATGACAATCTACTTGGAGAAGTTTTACTTTTTTATTATACCACTTTTCCCCCCTTCTTTTTATGTCACTAAACTGGTACATTTTTAGTGCCATAAATGTAAATAATAAACATATTGCTACATTGTATTTTTATGGTTTTAGCTGTCAAAGTTTTAAAATGTTGCATATTTAAAAGCTAGACCACTTTGCTACCTGATCAGTCACAAATATTATATTACCACGATGGCAAAAAAGAGAACAGGATGAAGGGGATGGATTTTCATTGCATTTAACAATGTCAGCAGCAGACCTGCTAGGTATTCAGAGTCAAACATCATTTTTGCCTAACAAGCCTGAATTGCAGCAGAAGTTGGTGTAGAAACAAGAAAAATAATACAAAGAAGATAAACACTTGAAAGATGGACAAGGAGAAATGAAGCATGTAGCAGATTTAAATCTATCAACCACTGTCCCCAGGGACCCAGTTCCACTGGGATTTGCTTTAAAAAGAACCCAAAGCTTCATGCATCCCAAAGGCGGTATTATTTTTGAGCTAATATGTACCATTTGTTATTACAATTTTGATAGTCATTAGAAATAAACCATTTTAGTATCAAATCACTATTTTTACCAGATTCAGAGTATCTCTTAAAAATATATCCACATGTGAACTTCCTTGAAACAAACATCAAACATGTGAACTCTGTTGCCAGGCAACAAATTCTTAATCACTTCATTCAGATAGAGGTTAGCATACCGACTTTTACTATCTCACAGAAGTTGACTTTGGGGAAAAGCACTTGCACCATACAGAAATTTGTTCAAGCCAGGAATTTGTTTTGATTTTCAACTGAAGTATAAATGTTGCCATGAGTTTTGCAACATTTCAAAGTATTACACTGTTTGGACAGATGCCATTTTTAAATAAATGCATCTGTGCCCTAAGCCATGATAATATTCTTTAGAAGGCAAAGCTGAGATTTTCCTATGGCTTAAGGTGGAAGAAACAAGTTGCTTAAAATTTCCATTTTCCTCTACACCTTGGACATGACAATTCTTTAAGATTTTTGCCACCTGTGTTGTGGGTAGAAGAGAAGCAGGAAGAAAGAACAGAGAAAAGCTGAGTGTTAAAAAAAGAAGCAGAAAGATATGATGGTGGCTGTTCAAAGGTGTTTCTAGGAGGAATTAACACACACCTCCAGAGCAATTTTCTCATTTCTGTCACATCTTTTCTGACTCATAAAAATCCCAGCAAAATTAATTCCTGGTTTCAATTTGTAGATTATGAGGGTGGACAAACACTTTAGCGCTTCTGCCATCAGAAGTCTTTTCTACACCCGTGCACTGGGCTGGTCTTAGACTTGTCTTGACCAATCGAATGTGGTGTGGGTGTTGTCTCGAGTTCCCCCTGCGGTTTCTCCTTAGAGCTCTTCCACCAGGTGGAGAAGGCTGCTTTGCTGGTGACTCAGACACCACACGGAGCAGAGAGCCGTGCCAGTGGAGTTTTCCCTCGGCCAGCCCGGCCTGGCTGACTTCCACGTTGCCAAAGTCACATTAAGGATTGCCGCAGAGAAAGAGTGCCCAGCGGAGCTCAATCCAAATGGAATTCATAGCTGTTTTGAGGTGGCTTGTTATGTAGAAAAAGCAAACTGATAGAGAGACAGGTATGTAGAATTAAGATGATGAAAAAAAAAAACAACGGCAAAAAAAAAATCACATACACAAAAAAACAAAACAGAAAGGTGTGACCTTGGCTTTGGGACAAGGCAGTGAGTGGAGGCTGGGGACAGAGCCTGGAAGAACAAAGGGCACATGATTCATGGAGGCTGATGGGAAATATTCTCTACGAAGCCCAGGCAATGGTGGCCTGTGTTACGTGCAGGACAACAATGGGAAGGCGACTGCTCTGGTAACCGGGATGACAGGAACTGCACTGACGGACTTGTGGTCTCCGCCAAGGTGACGTTCAGGCAGAATGCACCGTATGTCGGCTTCCGTCAGCCGTCTGTGAGAAGACACAGGGAGAAGGAGGTGGAATGAAGACACGAAGGAGCAAATTATTCAGTTTTCACATGGGATTTTGGGCAGCACATAGGGGAGGCAGGACTTGCTGGTTTAGAAAACAAAACAATCTCTCATTCCCAGTTTCCACACCTTGTAAAGGGTTCTGACAGTGAAGGGAATCGAATCAAAGGGGGAGCCGTGGGACGGTTTGTTAAGACTTCTGAAGCGTCGAAGGGCGTGAGCAGCCACTCAGCTGCACACAGGACCACAGGGCATGGTCTGCAAAGGCCCACTGGCAAGAGCGCTGCACGCACAGCGTGAGAGAGCCGGGCCTGCCAGGACACTGGGGATGTGGCTCTGCTTGACCAGAGAGGGCTAAGTTGTCAAATATAAAAAGCTCAAACGATTTTAAGAGAGTTGTGCATGAAAATGCGACACCAGCATGGATGAGAGAGCGCTCTGGGCCCCGCTTTCTATAAGCAGGAAGCCAGGTGAGAAAGATCTCATCTGCAAACCCACGGTTTTCCTGTGGAAAAAGAAGGCTGGCTTAAAGGGTGGACACGAGAGCCCTGTGGGTGAAGCCCAGGGTCGGAGAGCGTGGTAGAGCAGCAGGAGGGGACAGGGAGCTGGGACTTCCTGAGGCACGACGGACTGGAAGGTCCCTCGGGGGCAGCCCCGCTAACAACATGGCAAGATTTCAGGGTTGTTGTGGACTAGGAGCTACAGTTCCATTCCTGTACTCCAGGGGGGTGTCTGTGGCAAGACTCTTGTCCCCACGTCTCACTGTTTCCAGGAATGTCATGTGCTGTGTGAAGGACAGGTGGCTAAGGTTTTAAATCCTAGGTCTCCAAGTCAGGAGGGGATGCTTCCAAGAACCTGCACGTGGACATCCTATGGATGATGAGACCCTGGACTGTGAGCTTGATGCCATGCATGGTGGGACGTGGGGGCCTTTGGCCCGGGTGAGTAGGTTGGTGAGTAAATTGCACAGAAGTGTGTACAACAGGGAGGGATGCAGATCGCTGGGTCCAGGATGTGGACTGATTGGTATGACACTTACCGAGTCAGGGCTTGGCCATTCCCGGGGCTGGCCAAGGGACCGTGAATGGCACATCTGGCGCAAACAGTCTAGGACAGTGCTTCCACAGGGGACTTGACCTCTGCTGCTCAGGGACTGCAGCCACCAGGCTAGCATGGTCCACGATGAACAACCCTCGGATTAGTCCCATCCACTGTCCCAACTGACGGCCAACCAGTGAGCAAATATTGAGTAAGGTCACAGGACAAGGAAATGTTACCATAATGCCATGAGTGAAATACACTTTGTGTCATGGGCAGAACTTTCGGAAAAAACGCACTGGAATACTTGGAGATTTCCATGCCTTAGAGTATTTCTTTAAAGTCTGTTGTTCAAAAGTAAATGTATGCTATTTTTAATACATAACATGGTGAGAAATACTGTTTAGAACTTGTTTGGATAAAGATGCCATTGAAGTGTATTATATTCCCGACAGAGAACTGGAAAAATATGTCTATTAGTACCTCTTGGGTAGAATGCCTATATAACATTTGTTCTTTGGTTCATTCACAAGGTTAGCCCTGATATGTGTAAAGAACAAGGATTTACTTTAATTCTGTCTCAATTCTTACTGAAACTCTTCATTTTTCTTTATCCTTATCCACATGAAGACAAAACGCATATGTTTGAGTAAAATGTGCTGTCACTGTAACATTTGCCAGTATGTTCATGTACTGTAAGTATGACCAGATATTTATGATGCAGGGTTTTTTTTAAAGCTCTGACTCTCAGATTCCGCAGACTCTTAGACGGCCCTGTCATTGAGCACCAGACACGTCCATCAATGTGCCCTGCCAGACGGACACACCTTACATCACCCGGCGACATGTCTTTTCATCACTTGTCTTCTGAATGCTGTCATTCTGCTGTTATTACTATCATTCTGGAAACGGGGCAATATATACTGCCGATGGTCCTAGCTGGAGCTCTCCCTGAAATGTATAATTTTCCATGTTCGCAGGCCTTCCATGATGGGTGTTGGCATGGTTTCTGGAGCTGTCAGGGATCTGGCAGGGTGTGCACAGCGGCAGATGTTCCTAGGACTCTTCTCCACATGAACCGTGAAAGGTAGGCTGCAAGGGACAGATGTGCTGGTTGCGTTTGTGTTTTTGGGGTATTTTTCCCCACACAACACAGAAACATCACACTTTGTGGGAGAAAATAGCATCTCTGTTATGAAGTATCCCTTTCCTTTGGAACTGTGCAAGGGAGATCTTGACTTTGCTCCCAGCTGCGATGGAGGGACTGGCACAGGGCTCAGGCCTCCCCCTCCTGACAACCGTGAAACTGGATGGAATGGATGAGGTCATTGTTGTCAGGTTTTGGACAAAGACAGTCCAAGATGGCCATCTGTTTTAGAAAAGGAGGCTCATGGGGTGAGCACCACAGTCTTACGCTTCATGGTGTGGGGAGAGTTCCTACTACAGGACAACATGTGGAGTCGACGCAAAGTGCTGTGATCCCACTGAGCTGAGAGTTTGGGGTTTGGATGCTTGAATGTGTGGGGCTTCCCTTGTCCCAGGGAGTGAGGAGATGTGCAGAGCAGTTCCCAGAGCCCCATGCTCAGAGTGAGGGAGAGCAACGCATACCAGGAAAAGGGCTGCTCTGAGGCAAACAACGGAATGGACATACTAAAGGTCAAGTTGGATAGGGTCTACTGGAGTCTTCGCCTAGCCAGGGTGGAGAAAAGTCAACATCTCGTGGCGGGTCTGGGCATCAAGATGAGACACAAGAAAAGCCCTTGTAAAGATAACACACAGCAGCGCAGCCCACGGCCAGGCAGCAGATCATGGGGAGGTGACCAAACAGAGCCCATGTGTCACTGAAGGCAAGAAAAACACAGTACACCATAATCTGTGATACTTTGGTAATGTAGTGTTTAGAGGGAAATTCGTAGCAGTGAATGCTGATATTAGGAAAAGAGAAAGCTTTGATGTCAGTGAGAAAAGTGCGTACCTTCATCAACGAGACCAAGAAGAGCAAAATGACCGTGAGGCAAAAATGGGGAAGGAAATAATCCACCCCAGGTGAAATAAAAGCAATAGCAAAATTACAGAATCCAAAAGCTGGTTCCTTAAAATGATCGGTGACACTGATAAATCTGAATTTATAATGATCAACAAAATAAGAAAGGAAGCATAAACAAATGACTAACACCAAGAGTAACAGTAGGGTCACCAGATGCATGGCCAATCAGGAGAAATAAGGGGAAGACAGTTCTACACCAACAGATGAAATGCAAATTCCTTCACAGACAGAAATGACCAAAACTCATTTCAGAAAAGCATGAATGACCCTGAATCTATTAAAGAAATTAAACTTTAAGTTAAAGTATTCCCCACAAAGGAAAACTTAGTGTACAGTTTCAGTAGTGAAATGTATCAAACATACAAGAAAAAATATATATAAATTATTGTGCAAATCCCTCTATTATAATGCTAGCCTTTACCTGACATTAAACCATAAAGACGTTATAAGAAAAACAAATTACAGAGGAATACCCTTCACAAATATGGACTCAATCATTTTAGTAGGATTTGTTTTTTAGAGCAGTTTTAGGTTCACAGCAAAATCGAGAGGAAGGGACAGAGATTTCCCATATCCCTCCTGTCCTAGCCCCATCAGAGCCTCCCCCACTGTCAACACTTCCCACCTGATGGTACATTTGTTACCAAACATGAATCTACACTGACATGTCATCATCCCCCAGACTCCAAAGTTGACACTAGGGTCACTCTTGGTGCTGTGCATTCTAGGGGTTTGGACAGAGGCATAATGACATGTCTATCATTATAGTATCACACAGAGTGGCTTCCCTGCCCTAGAAATCCTCTGTGCTCTGACTATCCATCCCCCTCTCCCCAACCTCTGACAACCACTGATCTTTTCCTGTCTCCATAGCTTCGCCTTTCCTGGAATGTCACACAGTTGGGATCACACAGTATGTGCGTTTTTCAAAGTGACTTCTTTCAGTCAATAAGACACATTTAAGTTTCCTCCATGTCTTTTCACAGCTTGATGGCTCATTTCTTTTTAGCACTGAATAATATTCCACTGTCTGGATGGACCACAGTTTATCCTAGACTCAACATTTTTAAGGAAATACTAGCATACAAAATCCAGCAATATACAAAATACATCATGACCAAGTGGAATTTATCCCATGAACACAAGGTTGCTTCAACTTTTAAAAATAAATCCATTTAATTCACCTTACTAGCAGATTAAAGAAGAAAAGTTACCTAACCATACTGAAAATGTAGAGAAAAAAACTTTAACAAAACTCAATATTCATTCATTAAAAATCCTCTAAGAACACTAGAAATATGAGGAAAGCATGTCAGCCTCACAAATCCACAGCTAAATCATCTATGTGGTGAAGGGCTGCATGACTTCCCCTGTGATCAGGAACAAGACAAAGGCACCCGCTCTCACCAGTTCTATTCTGCATTGTGCCAGATGCTTTAGGGAGTACACTAAGACAGGAAAACATCTGAAAAAATAAACCCAATTTAATTCAGAGGTGATGTGATCTTCTCAAAAGAAACTTCCCACGATTTTACTACCACAGCTATGACTACAACAACGGCTCCGACTAACACAAACAGCCAGCACCACCCATCAAGCCTGGCAATATCATAGGTCAGTATCAGATATAAATTACATTCCAATATATTTGTTCTGAAAAAATGGAAACTGAAATTCACCAGGCAGAAGCATTTACAAAAACATCTAAACATGAAACACTTAGGGGTAATTCGATCAAAACTTTTGGAATGTGTGTACTGAGAAACACCAAACATTGTGGACAGAAATTCAAGAAGATTCAAATATATTTAGAAATATATGATACTCATGGATTAGAAAACTCAACAATGTTAATATGTAATTCTCCACAAAATTAAAATATTTAAGTAGTTCCAATTAAAATTCTAGTAGGAATAGGGTGCCTGACTGGCTCAGTCCCTATAGCATGCGATACTGGATTTCAAGGTAGTGAGTTCAAGCCCCACATTAGGTGTGGAACTCACTTTAAAAAAAGAAAAAACTCCAGTAGACTTTTACTTAGAAATTAATAAGCTGATTTTAAAATTTGTGTGATAAGGCAAAGAACTCAGAAATAGTCAAAAATTTTAAGCAGAAGACCAAATTTGGATTAATTTATAAACATAATATGGAAATCTATTAATAAAGATGCCATAGTTTTTGTATAAAAACAGATGTATAGGGGGCCTGTGTGGCACAGTTGGTTGAGTGTTGGACTCTTGATTTCGGCTCAGGTCTTGATCTCAGGGTCCTGGGATGGAGCCCTGTGTTGGGCTCTGTGATCAGTGCAGGGTCTGCTTGAGGTTCTCTCTCCTTATCCCTCTGCCCCTCCCACTCATGCTGTCTCTCTCTCTCAAATAAGTAAATCTTTAAAAATAACAACAAAAAAAGCCAGACATATATATTAAAGGAAACTGAACAGGGAATCCAGAAACAGACTCAAACATCTATGGCCAATTGATAATCAACAACAGTACCATTCTAGTTCAATAGAGAAAGAACTGTCTCCAAGAAATGGTTGTGAAAAAATTATATATATATATATATATATATATATACACATATATATATATAATAGTATAGTATATAATATAGTATATGTAAAATGTTACATATTTAAAAATTTACATAATACATAAGTACAATTATATTGTATATAAATCAACCTTAACTTCATATCATAAAAATAATTTAAAATGATCATGGCTTAACATTTAAGAGCTAAATAAATAAAAATTCCATAACAATATATAGGAGAACATCTTCATGGTCTTGGAAAAGGCAAGAAAAGATTTTTGGTTTGACATAAAAAGCAAAAATAACGAAAGGAAATTCAAATGAGTTGAACCTCAACAAAAATCTTTTAAAAACCCACAAAATGGTCTTCAAATGCCACTTTTAATAAAAGAAATGACAAGCCACAATATAAGAGATAATATATTTAAAACATTTATCTAATTAAGAACTTGTATCTAGAATTTATAAAGAACCTTTTCAATTCAGTAGGAAGGTATACACCATAATGATTTCAATGGGAAAAGATTTGAATGGATACTTCAGAAAATAAAATATACTGATGACAGAAAAGCACATAAAGAAAAAGTCAGCACTTCTAGTGATTTGTGAAATCTCAGTTAAAATCACTATAGATAATACTGAATACACTCTACAAATGTTACCAGTTAGGAGGCAATACCAAATCTTGGAGAGTGTGTGGAATTACTGGAAATCTCATAAATTGTGACTTGGAATGCACAGTACAGCCACTTGGGAATATAATTTGGCAGGTTCTTTTATGTTGAACATACATGTACCATATGATTAATATATTACTTAATGAAACAATGTAAGTCAGAACATTACTGACAAAAGACTTGTATATGAGTGTTCATGACAACTTTACTCCTAATAGCCAAAATTTGTAAAGAAATTCAGTATCTATCAAACTGGTAAATGGATGAATAAATAATAGTTATAGAAAAGAAAACTATCCAGGAAAAAAAAAGAAACAAACTACTAATGCACGAAACAACCTGGAAGAATTTTGAAAGTATTACGCTAAATGAAAGGGTCAGACATAAAAGATTACATATTGTATAACTTTATGTACATGAAATTTTGTACTGTAGAAAGTTATGGTGATAAAAAGCAGATATATGATCGGTTAGGGCCACGTGGGATGGGAGGCATTAACTGTAAAGAAGCAGGATGGAAATTTGGGGGTGACCAAAATGTTCTTTACTATGATCGTGCTGGTGGTCACATGGTTGGATATGTTGTCAAAACTCATCAAATTATAAACTTAAAATTGGTGAATTTTATCATAGGTATATTATACCCCAATAAAGCTGATCAAAAAATGAATAGAAAGAAAAACCTTGTTAGAAAAACCGAAGCTGAGATAAAACATTGCTAGCAAACTTGCACTACAAGAAATGAAATGCTAAAATAAGTTAATGTGAAGGAAAATTACACCAGATGGAATCTTGTATCAACAAAAAGAAATGAAGAACACCAGGAATGGTAAATATGGGCAGACGCATAAAAGACATTTTTCCTAACTTTTTCATTTTTTAAAATGATCACTGACTCTTTAATGAAAATATGACAGCAATGCATTGTTGAGTTTATAACGTATCTAGATTTAAAATGTACGGCAGCAATAGCAGAAAACCAGGGGTGGCAGAACCGTAGTATAGTGTTGGAAAGTTCCTACACTGCATGTGAAGGTCATCCGAGCTCAGTTGAAGTTTTATGCTGTAAACTTAAGAGCTACCACTAAATTGTAAAGAGGTGTAACAGTTAAGCCATTTATTGAGGCAAGATTAGATCCTAAAAAGCCTCAACTAGTTCCTACAGGCAGGTAAAAATAAATAATGATTGAATGAGACAAATGGAAAACACAGAGCAATAGAGTAGATTTATGTCCAACTCTTGAAAATTACACCAGATATAGTCTCAGCAATTAGTAGGTGGAGACTGTCTACTTGCACAAAAGAGCAAAGTAGAAAAGATTACTCAAAAAAGCAATTTGAATTGTTCTATACCTATTAAATAGATTAAATTCACCATTAAAAACTTTTCCACAAAGAATGTTCAAGTCCAAGTTCAGCGGTTTTACTAATAGATTTTACTGAATAGATAAAGAAAATATACCATTTTACACAGTGTTTACCAGAAATATATTTTGGAACATTATTAAATCCATTTAATGAGGGCAGTATTACCTGACACCGAAAATCATACATATATACATTACAAGAAAACTACATGCCAATATTTTCATAAATACAGACACAAAAATCCTCAAGAAGAATTAGGTCATCAAATCTACCAATATATAAAAATGACTATTATGAGCTACTTTATCTGAGGAATGCAATTCTTACTGAACATTTGAAAACTCACTGAATATAATCTACATATTAATAGACTCTTAAAGAAGAGCCACATGATTTTCTCAATAGCTGCATAAAAGGCATTTGAGAAATCAAAACTCATTCATGATAAAACCTCTCAACAAACTAGAAATAGAAGATTATTTACTCAACCTGTTAAATGACATCTAGGAGTAATCTATGGCTGACATCAAGCCCAGGTACATTTCTCATAAGTTATGGTACAGGACATGGATGTCTGTTCTTGTTACTTTAATTCAGTATTGGAAGGAAGTTTCTAGCCAATGCAATATGTCAAGAATAAGGAATGATATTATAAATATCATTTATAAGGAAGAAGTAATTGTATTTGTACGTTGCCTAACTATATACACAAGAAAATTCAAAAACTTACAAATTACGAGATATAATAATTGGATTTAACAAAGTTCCAGGACACAAGGTCACTATACAAAGATCAATTGTATTTCGTTATATTTGCTATGAATAATAGGGAAATGTCAATAAAAATAGCATTTACATTAGTAGCAAAAACACCAAATTCTTAAGTGAAACTCTTTAATTAAAGCTAAGACATGTCACGCGCACACACACACACACCCAAAAACCCAAAACAAACAAACAAACAAAAACTACAAAATATTGTTAAAGGGAAAGTACAAAGACCTTAAAGATTGGGGAACTGTACCCTGTTCATGAACTGCAAGACTCAGCATTGTTAAGATGTCATTTTCCACCAATTCATCTGTACATTCAATGCAATCTAAACCAAAATTTCAGTATGCTTTATTTTACAGAAATTGACAAGATGATTCTAAAATTTATATGAATTTCAGAGCACCTAGAATAGTTAAGACAAGCTTAAGTAAAAATAACAGAATGAGAGGACTTACAGTATAGAAAAAGAAAATTAGTTCAATGGAATAAATGTGCAGTCCAAAAACAAACCCATGCTAATTTGGTTATTTAAATTACAACAAGGGCTCCAAAACAATTCAGTAGTTAATGGTAAGAACTTACAAAAAATTGCTGCTAAAATAATGGTACAGTGATCTGAAAAAAAATTAACTTTAATCCCTACCACTTGGGGGAACAAGTAATCTAGACCAAAATGTAAACACCTCCAACTATAAATCTTCTAGATGAAAAGACTAGAAAATATCTTCAAAACTTTCAGTTTGGAACACAGTTTTTAAATAATAGGATAGATAACAAAAGAACAGGACATGTACAAGCAGAAAAGGTAAGTTTAACTTCATCATAATTAAACATTTCTGCTCATAGAAAGAAACTATAAGAAATGGAATTGGAAACCACAGATATATATATAATACATCTGTTAAAGGGCTTTTATCCATAATATGTAAGGAAATACTACTAATTAGAAATAAAAAAAGCAATCTATAAAAATTAGAGAAAAGACTTGAATAATCACAAAATAGACATAAAAATGGGTAATAAGAAAGTAAAAAGGATTCAGCATCATTAATCATCAGAAAATTGCAAATAAATGCCACGAGATATCACTATTCACTAGAGAGCTAAAGTTAAAAAGACTAAAAATACATGTTTCTTGTATTTTCTAGTGCCTTCTGAAACACCAATGCATATATTTTATACTTTTTGGAGAAACATGGGAAACACTTGTCTTACCTGACATACAACATTGGAATATAATAATTCAAGACTGTAGGTTATAATGCTTACCCCCACCCCATATTCTTTCTTTGGATTTTATATTTTATTTAATTCCCATACCTGGATGCTTTGCAAGTACTTTCCCTTACCAGTATCTTGCTCACTATATTCAGAATTTGTGGACAGAAATGCAATCCAAGTCGGATTTTCATTAAAATTTACAGTATCAAATGCCCTCTCTGTGCGGTTGCCAAAGAGAAGTCTTGCCCCAGCTCAGATTTATGTCTCCTCTTGTGCAAAAGTTTGCATGGGCACCACTGCACCCTCTAACCTTAGACTAATTGTACAATTAGTGCTGTAATATAGAGTCTCTGAGCTAACACAAGGTCCCTCCTGACATGATTAACTCCAGGGACTCTGGGCAACAGGAGCCGGTTACAAAGTGCAGACTAATTAACGTTGGAGGGCATGCATAAAGACAAGAGAGGTCAAGCAGCTGGGCAAGCACAATGGAAATAGAGTTCTGCTAACGCAGGGGAGAAACAAACTTTTTCAGACTGAACTGTGTGATTTCCCCTCCACTTCCCTTGCCATTTTGCCTTGACTTTATGTAGATGGGGTGGTGGTGGGAACAGGAAAGAAACAAACGGTCCTAATTAGGAATCATGAGCTGTACAGTGAGTGGGAGTGATGATATTTGGACGCTTAGAGTGGACACTGCTCTTCAGTGGGCAGTGCTTGGATGCTTGGAGGGATCCTGCAACAGGGGAACGTCTGTGTTCTCACTGGATCTTTTCTTTTTCTTCCAGTTATAGAAAGCACAGCAGATAGGGCCCAAGTGTAAAGAAATTGCTTTTCTGGCAATGTTGCCATCAACACCCTAGTATATGACACATGGGGAGATTAAAGAGATAAACACAAATAATAAAAGGGTGATAAAAATAGCTGATAAAAATAATGATGCCATTGCTATAGTTTATGGAACAGAGTGGAAAAAAAGACTTTTCTGGAAGAAAAAGTGGTGCCTCAACATTCTCCTAGTTAACCCTACCAGAGGCACGTCTGAAAAAAAAAGTGCTCCCAGATTCTTTGTGGCTTTTTATTGACGTAAGTTATTGCTCAATGGCAGAAGATGCAACAGAGTGCGGTCCCAGCTGGATGTGCTCCGGAAATGTAAAAATATATGCTGACGTTTTGGCAGAAATCTGTATGATGTTCAACAGTGGGCATAAATGTTCAATGACTTCGACAGGCCACTTAGAAAAGTCGGGAGGACACAGGGACTAGGTTACATCTGGATGTGAGCGCACCTACAGAGAAGATGCGGAAGATCAATTATCTCCCCTTGCCCCCAACCGTGTGGTTTAGGACACACTGATCCAAACAAACGGTGGTGGCAGTTTGTACAAAAGACTCAGAAGTAATTCAGTGCCTTTGAACCATGTTGTAAAATGTTTGGTGACAAAACACAACAGTTAAAGATCTGCTGGATAACTGACACCCAAAATAAACCCACTGTGAGCACTTCATTTTTGAAGTAGTGGACAGTAGCAATTAGAACGCTTACAGCACACACATGTGCGATGCAATGTTCTTGCAGATTCATGATAAACATTAACATATTATAGGATGTGGGAGCCTGCAGTAAAAACCGAAAACCAAAACACAAACAAACAACAACAAAAAACCCAAAAGAAGAAAAAGAAAAAACCTCTTACGTTGTTAAACCCACGGGCTCCTACTTCTTTAATCCATAGGATCCCATTTGTAGTGCCATTTTTACATGGAAAAACATTTTAAGACACACTGGTTTGTGGTGTCCATGTTTATAGAATGATTCATCTCTTCAAATGGTGCCTAAGTTTACTGGAAACAAGTTTTTAAAAAAAATGTTTGCAAGTGTGAGTTAACTAGCACTAAGTGGATTGGAAGACTGTAAAAATGTTCAGGGAATTCAGGAAGGACCTTTTGTCTAGATGATTCATATAAATCCTGCCCCACTCTACCTTTTCCATCCTAAAAGTAGCTTAAATGGTCAACTGATTGTCCCTACACGTAATAGAACAGGCATGACAAAGGTGGCAACGGGCTTGCACACTGACTTGTGTCTACTCTACTGGAGCGGGCAGATGGACAGAGGGGCGCCATCTTGGCCAGCACTTTATCTGTAATCTTTAGATTTATTTGTAATCTTCAGAATATTGTCAGTGCATTAGAGGGCTGCCAATGCATCCCAGCTTAAGACTCAAACATTCTTTACCAACCTTGGCCTGGAAATAAAAGCAGAGCTTTGCTGGATTAAGATGTTAATGGTTCACTGATCCAAAGAGATTATTATGACAGTCAAACTAAATTTCCTGTTTGGAGAGTAAGATGTGACAGTGAACTACTTTCTGATGTAGTGGGAAAAGAAATCCTGTTGCCACAGCCCTAAAGGACAGTGTTTACAGATTTCAGTGTTATTACCCTGCTGTGGCTATTTTTGATTTCTCTTACCTTGGGTTTTCTCTGTTCTAAGTTGTCCCATTGACCTGGCTCAATATATCCATGGAGCCCATAAAAACACTCTATGCTTTTGTCTCTAATTCCAGATGATACATTGTGCATGTCCTAATATCTTAAGTCTGCCATACTTTTTTATTTATATTAAACTATAGAAGCAATGCCTGATTTTTATGATCATGTTGGTTTTTGCTTTATTTGTTTATTTTTCATACTGGGTGCTGAGTATCATTCTGAGCGGCCCACGGCTGCTTACATCAATGCAGCCTGCATGAAGACTCACTCCTGGGGTCACATCATTACAGGCGTTTAATCCTTTAGAACAATTTTTCAATACTGTTTACACCAGGGACTTCCTTGTACAAATCCTCTTTACACACACAAGAATAACACAGGAAGGAACTCTTTGTCTCTGATCTCTGCAAAGAAGGAGTGCAAACGGGAGCCCTTAGGGGGTTTTCCCATCTTTTAAACCTACCGGGAGGAGATTAATCAAAGATCTCTATGCTGCCTGATGTACAATCAGCTACACGGCTGCAGTGCCATTGATCAAGTTATGGCAGAAGAGTGGGATCACAGCACCCATCCCAGTGCATCGCTGGAGCAAAAACAGAGCTGCTATGCACTCACAAAAGACCATGCAGACCGTTAGTTCACTACTTCTTCCAAATGGTCTCAAATGCAGTGCCTGTGTGATTTTTGTCCTCACCTAGGCCGTGAAAATGTTTCCAAATTGTCCATGGCTGGCCTTCTCCCTACAGAGATTCTGAATCTCATCAGCATATCCTGTGTTTCCACTGTACGTTCTGCACGTACAGGACACTTCTTGGGTGTGACCTCACTCAATGCCATAGCAAACACCTGAAGGAAGCCTGGGGGTAGTGAGGGAAAATTGAGGTCCTTGCCCCATGCAAGGTTCCCAGCATAGAATCTGATATGCTAGGTACTTCATTCAGCTTTCCTGGTCATCAAAGTCTAAGATATATGTTCAACAGTTCAATCGATACAAACGCACAACGAACATCTCAGTGGGTTCAGGGCTGACACAATGATGGAGACCAATAATCAGGCTATGCCAAGAACTTGCTTGCACAAGTTTCTTTTAGTTTTCTGGGGACCGTTCCTTCAATTAAAATATGCTTCTCTTTAGGGTCTGACACTGCAGTTTTTCTGGTTCTATTATTCTCATTTAAAGATACAAACACATATTCCGGTTGAGATAAATGTGAAACATATACTCTCTCTTTTTATTACAAATAATTTCTTACTTAAAAAAACCTTTTATGCAAGTTTAAATTGAGAGTAATGCATTTTATTTTATTTTTTTCAGTATGATTTATTTTATTTAGGTAAAATTCATGTAGCATAAAATTTACCATTTTAAGCGAAGTGTACAATTCAGTGGCACTTAGTACACTGACAGAGTTGTACCAACCTTCACCTCCATTTCTAAAATATATTCATCACCCCAAAAGAAAGTAGGATACCCACTAAGCTGTCCCTTCTCATCTGTGATACATTTTAAATTTGTTATCAGGGAGTAGCTACAAAGGGAATGTTATACACCTTAGCAGATGTTTTTAAAATGAACAAAGAGTTAAGAAAAACAAAAACAGAAAACAAAACAGATGTGGTTTAAAACAAAACAAAAACCCTAAAAATATTCAGAAAAGGATCAAGTGTTGTTTCAGGCAAACTTGAACCAGAGGAATTAAAACTTGACATTTGGGGTGCCTCGGTGGCTCAGACGGTTGAGCCTCTGACGCTTGATTTCAGCTTGGGTCATGATCTCCGGTGGTTGAGATAGAGCCCTGCGTTGGGCTCCCCACTCAGTGTGGAGCCTGCTTGAGATTCTCTCTCTCTCTCTCTCTCTCTTTGCCCCTCCCCCTGCTGGCTCACACACTCTCTTTCTCAAAAAATAAATTAAACAAATAAATAAAAATAAAAAAATAAAACGACCTTCATAAAGCAAGAAAAACCAAAGGCACTTATGTTGGACATATGGAGATCATCAGTGATGTACTGAATGACAGATCCAAGCCCAAGAACAGAGACGACGGTACAGTCAGAACAATGATAAAGAGCACAAAACAATGCTTTTTAGCTGAAGAAGTGGAAACGTCCCAAGAGCCCCTCAGAGCAACGAACACTTTTCTGGCATTATTATAAGATATACTGCAACAGGAAAGTATCTGAAAGACAGTTTTGTAGTATAGGAAGATGAGATGCACATTTATTTTGCCAAAACACAGTAAGGAGTGTGAAGTTTCTAAATCAGAAGGAAATAGCAGACAAAGTCAGGCAAAATATTTCTGGTCACTAGGTGAGCTGTGTGGTCAGCTGACATGCTGGGGACTTGGGAAATACTGAATGACCTCTTGGGTTCTTGCAAAGGAGAAACAGGAGAAGTAGTTATGAGTCCTGGCATGGTCTTCCTTATTGCAAGCTCCGGACTCCCTTTGTAAACTTATACTCTGGTACGCGCGAGGGAGGAGAGGGAGCCAGAGACGGCATTCAGTCCAGGTTTGAATGAAGCCAAAACCAGAAGGTGAGGGAGAAAAGCCCAGACACCAGTGCAGAAGAATCAAAACAAAGGCAAAAGTTTAGAAATATTAGATGAACAACAGTCATAATCATTGCTCATAATCATCTACTTGAGTTTAAAACTCTTCGATTACATATATTGTTCATTAAAGTGTATTAAAAATGGACACAATCCTTATTAAAAAGATGATATCCATGATTATTGTCTTTGAATGACATCCTTCAAATTAAAGTATTGGTTTGCAAGAAATGGCTTTTAAATTTTTTGATCCATATTCTAAATGACTTTCCTAAAAGATTTTACCAGCTTATAATTACATCAGCAATATTTTTTTCATGTGCACATTTTGGTTTTTGCTTTTAGTACGGACTTTATTTTTTAGAGCAGTTTTAGGTTCACAAGAAAATTCAGCAGAAAGTAGAGAGCTCCTCAACACACCCTCCCCATAGCCGCCATGATTAATGACCCCCACCAGGTTTTATTTATTTACTTTTGAGAGACAGACAGAGAGAGAGAACAAGTGGTGGGAAGGGGCAGAGAGAGAAGCAGGACTCGATACGGGACTCGATCCCAGGACCCTGGGGATCAGGAATCATGACCCCCTCGGGTCATCCCGAGCTGAAGGCAGATGCTTAACCGACGGAGCCCCCCAGGCGCCCCACTTAGTGATATGCTTTTAAGGTTCCTCCATGTCTTCTCATGGCTTGATAGCTCATTTCATTTTAGTGCTGAACAGTATTCCACTGTCTGGATGGACCAGTTATTTATCCATCACCTGCTGGAGGACATCTTGGTTGCTTCCAAGTTTTGGCAACTATGAACGAAACTACTATAAATATTTGTGTGCAGGTTTTTGTGTGGACACGTTTTCAGTTCTTCTGGGTAAACACTGAGGAGCACAATTTCTTGATCGTGTAAGACTATATTTAGCTTTGTGAGAAGCTGCCAAACTGTCTGCCAAAGTGGTCGCGCCCTTCTGCATTCCACCAGCAGTGACTGAGGGTTCCAGTGGTCCCACATCCTTGCCAGCATTTGGTGTTGTCAGAGTTTGGGATTTTAGCCATTCTAATAAGTTTGTAGTGGTACCTCAGTCTTGTTTTAATTTGTGTTTCCATGACGACATATGACGTGGAATATTTTTGCATATGCTTTTTGGCATCTGTATATATATTTTAATGAGGTGTCTTCTCAGAACCTTTGTCCATTTTTAATTTTTTTTCTGTGTTCTAACTATTGAATGTTAAGAGTTATTATATATTTTGGATACCAGTCCTTGATCAGACATGTCTTTCGAAAATATTTCCTCCCAGTTTGTGGCCTGTCTTCTCATTAACTTAGTGTCTGCAGAGCACAAATGCCTACTTTTAATTAAGTCCAACTTATATTTTTTTCATGATTGTGCTTTCAGTATTGTATCTAAAAAGTCATCATTAAACCCAAGCTTGGGTAGATTATCTCCTGTTATCTCTAGGAGCTTTATAGTTCTGTCTTTATAGTTCTTTACATTTACATATATGATCCATTTTGAGTTAATTTTTGTGAAATTATGTAGTTTCTGTGTCTAGACTCATTTGTTTCTCATGTAGATTTCCACTTGCTTAGCACCATTGGTTGAAGAGATTACCCTTGCTCCATTGTGTTGCCTTTGCTCCTTTGTCAAGATCAGTTGGCTATTTTTGTGTACACCCATTTCTGTACTCTCTCTTTTGTTCCATGGATCTATGTATCCATTCTTTCACCAACCCCACACCACAGCATCTTCTAAACAAATTTTATTGAGGTATAACTGATATACAAATAACTGTACATAGTATATACAATTCAGTGAGTTTAACCATAAGCATACATCTGTGGAACCATCACCACACTCAAGGTAATAAACATATCCATCATCTCCAAGTCTCCTCCCACACTCACCCTTTTCTGTAATAGGAGCGCTTAACATGAGATCTACCCTGTTAGCATAGTTTTAAGTGCACAATACAACAGGTATAGATTCTATGTTGCACAGCTGATCTTTACAACTTATTCTTCTTGTATTACTGAAACTTTATACCCAATGAACATCGATTACCCCTTTCTCCCTCCTCCACTTTCTGGACATCACCCTTCTATACTCTGCTTCTGGGAATTTGAATATTTAAGATTCCATACAAAAGTGAGATTATGCAGTGCTTGTCCTTCTGTGACTGGTTCATTTTACTTAGATTAGTGCTCCCAGATGGATTCATGTTGTTGCGTATCTCGAAGAGGAAGGAGCATGTCGTTCTGTAGCTTTGTAGCAGATCTTGAAGACAGGTAGTACCAGTCCTTCAAATCTGTTCTTCTCCTTTGGTATTTTGTTAGGTATTCTGGGTGTTTTTCCTTTCCATATAAATTATAGAATCACTCTGTCAATATCTACAAAAGTACTTGCTGGGATTTTCATTGGGATTGCATTGAATCTATAGGTCAAGTTAGGAAGAACTGACATCTTGACAATATTAGGGCTTCCTATAAAGGAACACGAAATATCTTCCCATTTACTTATCTTCTTTGACTTATTTAATTAATGTTTTACAGTTCTCCTCATATAAATTTTGTAAGACTTTTTAAAATTTTTTTAAATTTTTTTAAAAGATTTTTAAAAATTTATTTGAGAGAGAAAGAGATACTGAGAGAGAGCATGAGTGGGGGGCGGGGAGAGGGAAAGGAGCCCGATGCAGGACTCAATTCCAGTACCCTGACATCATGACCTAAGCTGAAGGCAGATGTTTAACCGACTAAGACATCCAGGCGCCCTTCTTCTTATGTTTTTAGTTTCAAATTCCACTAGTTCATTGGTATATAAAAAGAAAGTGACTTAGGCTTGCATATTAACTTGTATCCTGTAATCTTGCTATAACTGCTAATTAATTCTGGGAGTTTTTGTCAATTTTTAAAAATTTTCTACATAGATGAACATATCATCTGCAAAAAAAATCAGTTTTATTTCTTCCTTTCTAATTCTATACCTCTTAACCCTCCCCCCCTTTTTGTCTTACTGAATTAGCTTGCACTTCCAGCACGATGTTAACATGTATGGGAAGAGGGGAATTCCTTGCTTTGTGCTTGATCTTAGTGGGAAGGCTTCAAGTTCCTCACCATCAAGTATGATATTAACTGTAGGATTTTGTAGATACTCTTTATCAAGCTGAGGGAGTTCCTCTCTGTTAGCAATGTGCTAAGAATTGTTACCATAAAGGGGTGCTGAATTTACACAGATGCTTTCTCTGCATCTATTGATATGGTCATGATATATTTTTTTTACCCTGTTGATGTGATGGATTACATTAATTGCTTTTCTAATGTTGAACCAGGCTTACACACTTGGAATATGAAAACTCACTGCCAACATGAAATATTAAAAACAACAGTAACTTAATTACTAGTAAAGATAAACTGTTTAATATACCTTTGCTCATTTTGCAAACTTACTGTCTATATATTGTAGCCATTTTTATGTTGGAATGATATTTCTTATTGCAAGTACAAGTTATGAATTAAGGATGCTAAACTTTTGGCTTTTGTACGTTTGTTATTTTTGTTTCATTGAACTTATGTGGTTTTCTTGCCATGCAGTTCTAATTTCTGTTAAATTTAGTCAAATGTGTTGATGTCGCTATTGTGATTCTATAAGCTAGGATAAAGCTCAGCAAGTCCCTAACAAATTCTAGACAGATCTCTTATCTTTTATCTGAGAAATAAAGCAATTGAAACAAACTCTGATTTCTTTGATCTCTAAAATACTAGAATTCTCGGCCTCATTTCTGTTCTGAGGTTCAGGTGTAAGTGGGATGCTTGCTTTTTCAAAGATCCTGGCACAGGAAAAGGCTGGACAAAAATAATTTTGAAAGTGGTTTTGCATCATCTTTCCAGGCTGTGCTCTAGTGAAACCATGCTTACTTTACCCTAATTGTCCGGAGATGGCAGGAGAGCATGTCACCCGGATTTCCATAGAAAACTGTCTTTTCTCAGTCAAAAGAGAGTGACGGGACCCATAAGTAACCCCTACTCTTCCTCCATTCTTTACTTTTATTCATTTATTTTTTTACTGGTACAAGTAACCAATAATGCTTTCAAGAAAATATTGTGTGCAGTTGTTCTCAAGGTAAGTTACGAAAATCCTTAATATTACTCATAGGCATTGAAATAGTAATTTCTTTTCCAATAGTTATTCTAAAGAAATAATGATATGTGCAAATATACATACAAAATCATGTTTATCTCACCATTATTTGGAATAATAAAAACCAAATCAACATAATACATATTATCAGGAGCCTAGCTACCTTGGCTTTGTAGAGCCACCTGATGGGGTCAAGGGCAGGTAGTTGCAAACACAGCTAAGAATAGGAGAAAATTCTGAAGATAGTACGTTAAGTAAATAAAGATATCAAAATATTTGTACTGTTTTTGTCATCCCCTTGTTTTTACAAGGAAACTATTTTTTTGACTTTTCAAGTTTTACCTCTTTTATGAATTCTTAATAATATCACTGAATTTCAAACTTCATAGAAAATTTGAAATCATCACCCACACAAATACAGTTATTTAACTCACGTGTGAAAAAAATGGGTATGTGTTGAGACTGATCCTAAGAGATGTGAAATGATTGGTAAGTCCTTCTGTTACTGGCTTCTGTGGTGCATGGGCAAGAGGATGAAAATCCCATGCCTCTTAAAATAGATCCAAGACATTTATATTACGTATGACAACATTTTGGAAGTGTTTCAGTCCCTTGAGTAGCCTAAGCATGTCTTGCATCAGAAAACACCTTTTGGGGAAGAAGTATTTTCTGTCCTAGATGCAAACATGCCACTGTGGATGACCTCCGGATCCCTGCTTCCCAAGCCTCGCCAAGCTTTACCGATGCAGCTTGGTCGAGCAATCTCTGATGCTCCCTCTTCCTGTTGCCTTTCGGTACTCCTCCATTTCTCACTCAAAACTCACTTCCCATACACCTGAGTGGGCAAACCAAGGCCATTCCCACTCACATCCCCTACTCATCTTAGTGATCTAAATTTAATGCACAAGAGGGGCTGTTTTCAACAGAAGACTTCAGAGTGGGGCCAACAGACTCTCATCCACAATCATAATAGCTCATAAACAGCAGCGAGGAGGCAGAGAAATAAGCCTACCCCTGGAAACCAAGAGAAGACAGAAAGTGAAAGCATTAAAGAATGAATGTACACACACACACTGAAACAAGGACTAGTTGGAAAATGATGAGCAGTAGTTCACATAAATCTGTGCACCTGCAATTTCCTCTAAACGGTTCCTTTCCTAGGCAACAATTTGTGGATAATGAATTCATTTTTAAAATCACAGAACTTCATTTTGGGGTGTACATACTTTGAGAAGCTACCAAAGGCAGTGAGATCATAAAAAAAAAAGAAAGCATTTCTTTATAAGGTGTCAATTTGAATGCAATTATAGCACAGAAGCATGGAGCAGCAAACAAACCAAGCCAGAACTTAAGACCCTCCCGAGTGTTTGATAGACGAATCAGCCCTACTCTGATTGGACTATTGTCTTTCATTTTGGAGACTGAAGAGACTGAAGGCAGGGCGTGTACCTCTACAGCGACTTACTTATGCTGGGAATGAAACAAGGGAGGCTTTTCTGCAACACGTCTCCTTCCTGGGTCAGAAGTCTCAGTGAGCAAGCTGACCGCTGACAGTGGTGCCAATTAAAATAATAATAATAATAATAACCAAACCAGAAAAAAACAACAACAACAACACTGGCCCCTGTTGCATTTACCTTACAACAAGAACAGCTGATGAAGGACAGGAGACCAAATGAGCCTGGAAATGCTTGCTCTCCATGAGTCCCTCGTTCATTTCACTGATAAGCACAGGGATGCCCCAGGTGCTAAGGAGCAGATCCTACGACGTAGGATTACGACTAGAAGCCAGAGATTAGGCCAGAGCTCAGCCACACAGCCTGTGCACCATGTTTCATTGTTATCTGTGTGGGTGTTTGTTTACTTATCTGATATTTTGTGGACTAGGTAACGTATTCAAAGCTACAAAGAATAAAAGGTGAAAAGTGAGCATCTTTGGTCCCTATCTATCCAATGTTCTTCCTTGGAAGTAATAAGGGGCACCTGGGTGGCTCAGTCGGTCAAGCTTCTGCCTTCGGCTCAGGTCATGATCCCAGGGTCCTGGGAGTGAGCCCTGAGTCCTGATCCCTGCTCAGCAGGGAGCCTGCTTCTCCCTCTCCCTCTGCTCCTCCCCTCTGCTTGTATTCTCTCTCCCTGTCTCTCAAATAAGTAAATAAAATCTTTAAAAACATAAGTAACAAACTTAACTAATTTCACATTTATTTGCATTTACAAACACACATATGCATAGACTCACATTCACTTATTTCTACTCGGTATTTTTTGGCTGTCTTTCTATTTAAGTATACGTACAGCTGCCTCTTTCTCTTAAATGCTCCCCACGGGGTACTCTATTTTATTGATGTACATAATTTATTTAACACATCTTCCACTAATGGGTATTTATGTCTTATCCAGTTAGCGTGTATAAACCACACTGCAACAATTTGTACATGCCTCATTTCCCACAGGTGGGAGCATATCTACAGAAGAGATGCTGGATCAGGGTTATTTGCGTATATATACACATATATGTATGTTGTGAAATCACCTTTCATTGAGTTCTACTGCTTTATCTATCCTTCACCAACAATATATAAGATGGTCTATTTTCCTATGCTTGGTGGGATGTCTGTCTGTCTGCCCATCCATCCATCCCTCCATGCATCCGGTTTATCTATCCTCTATCATCTATCATCAATCTATCAGTCATCTATCTATCTAATCCAACCATTCACCCACCCACCCACCCACCCGTCATCTATCACCTTTACCACTCAACTTGGTGAAAAATTGTTTCTCAATTGACTTTTAAATTTTACTGCTATTATTAAAAAGGAGTTTGAGCATCCTTTCTTATGTTTAAGAAATAGTGAGTTTGCTTTTGAGTTAAATATGTACATTTAACACACACAGTAAATACACACACCTGTACCTACACAATCAAATATGTACAACCGACCACTAAGTCCGATTTGCGCATGTAAGCACACGCAGCGGCTCCGTCCACACTGCGCAATTACACTCCTGCGCGAGGACGGAGCGCGGGAAGGTCTCCTGCCCCGAGGCCTCCGCAAGGACGCCTGTTCCATAGGAAGCCTGGCCCTGGAGGGCTCCTTCCCGGGGCAGCTGCCTCTAGGCGCCCCGGTGGCCTTGAGGACCCTTTCTGCACTGGCCACGGTCCGAGCGAAACCCGCGGAGCGCCCCGGCAGCCACGTGCAGGTGGCCGTGGCCGCGCACACCGGGCGGCGGGGAGGAGCACCTCAGAGCACGAGCGGCGCGCCCGGGACCCTGGGCCCTGCCCTGAGAGCCGCCCACGCGGGACACGGGCGCCCGGGGCGGGGAGCCCCACGGACTCGGCCTGGAGCGGGGACAGCAGAGGCTGCTCGACGCCGCGGTGAGTCTGCCCAAGGGCTGGGCCTGGGGGGCCTGGGGCGCGGGCCAGGGTCTCCGCGCGGCCGGATCTGCAGGCTAGAGGTTTGGGGGCTCGGCCCTCAGGGGCACGTCTGGAAAGCTGGGGAGCCCCACGAGCGCTCCACGCGTCGCCTGTAGCCCGGCTCGGGGCCGCACCTGGCGGCGTTTCCTACCTGCTTCCGGTCGCCGGCCAGGCGCGCTGCTCCGGGCCTCCCGTCCCCGGCGCCGCCATCTTGAGCCGTGACCTTTGACCTGGGCCCAGGGGGTGCGTGTGGTGCTGGCGGCGGAGGCGCTGCGTGTGCCCGCGGGTTTCCTCGGCTGCTGCAGGCGGTGGCCACACCTGTCCCTTCACGTTCCCTTCCCGGCGTCTCCAGTGTGTGCTCGGTGTGTGAGGGAGCGTGCGGGCTGGAGCAGGGCATCCCATCCTGGCTCACGACAGTCCGCCTGGTTTCCCGCGCTGACGGGCTGCTGGCGGAGCTTTGGTTTGCAGCTGGTCTGTGTGTGGGTCCAGGAAGGGGTCCGCCGGCGTTCTTCCGCGGGCGGGAACCCAGTGACCGCAGCGCCGCGTCTTCAGAAGACTGTTCGCGCCCGCTGCGTGCTACCGGCATCCCCGTCCAAATCAATTGGCCGTGGACCTAGAGCTGTATTTCTGAATTCTCAATTCTGTTTCCTTGGATAGGGATGTCTATTCTTATGCAAATACCGTTCCACTTTTTTATTACTGTAGCTAGCTTTTGATTAATTTCCAGAATTCTGAAAACGTGGATTATGAGAATTTTTGCCGTTTTTTGTTGTTTTTATGAAGATGCAAACTTTCAGAGGTCCTTATACTTCCATTTTCATGGATGACCAGTTTGTTATTTTTTGCATATATATGCAAAATTGTTAGACATTCACTGTGTGTTTCAAACTTTAGCATTGTGGAAGTATTCACTTCTCCCCCTCTCATTTTCTCTTTCTGTACCCAAATAAAAGTTTGTCTGATTTTTTGTTGTAACCCTGGCTTCTTTCTTTTCCTTCCTTCCTTCCTTCCTTCCTTCCTTCCTTCCTTTTCTTCTCTTTTCTTCTTTTCTGTGTGTGTGTGTGTGGTTGCAATGGCTTGTGATATCTTCTATCAACATTTTAATTTTGAATTTGGAAATGTACTGCAATTGGAGACATCCATCCTATTTGTAAAAAAAATATCTTGCACTATAATTTACACAAAAGTGCAAATATTATAGAAGTGGGCATTTCAAAGAACTTTCATAATCTTGCAGTTTTGTGTAAATAACATCCTGCTTAAGAGAGAACATTGCCCAAACTTCAGACTTTGCTCACGGCTCCCTTCAATTGTTGTCACCCTTAAGGGGGACCTTTATCTTGACTTCTAAGGCTGTAGGTTTTATTTTCCTATTTTTTGGTATCGTATATAAATTGTTTACTGTGTGTTTTCTTTTGCATGACTGCTTTTGCTTAACTTTATGTTTGGGATGGTATGTCGTTGTGTGTTGTGAATCGCTCGTTCTCATTCTGTTGTGTATGTGCACAGTGCATCTGTCTTCTACTGAAGGGATGTTAGCAGGAGTTTGCTACGAATATGCTCGCTTGTTCATGGTGCATATGTGTTTAGGCATCTGTTTATTGGGTGTAACCTAAGACTGATCACTGCAGATGAGTATGGTATGTTCCATTTCAGCCATTGCTGACAAATACTTGCCCAGCAGCGTGTCTCTAGGACCTTCATGTGCTCCATAATACTTAGCATTTTTATCTTTTTCTAAATTTTAGCCACTCTGGTGAGTGTTGTTATATTTTATTGTGTGTTTAATTAGCATTTCTCTGATTGTTAATCAAGGTGAGACCTTTCATATGTTTGTGTGTGTGTGTGTGTTTGTGTATCTTTTTGCATTTGGCTTTTCACATCCTTTGCCCACTGTACGTACTACTGCATGTTCCTGGTTTTCCGTAATGCTATGGAGGAGTTCTTTACCTATTGTGGATATGAGCCTTTTGTTGGGGATATATATACATCACAAATGTCTTCTTGCATTTTAGGTTTGACTTTACATTATTTTTATTATGTTTGAATAAACAAAAGTTCTTAACTTTGAAATAGTCCAGTTTATCCATTTTCTTTGTTAGCATTTTTTCTCTTTTAAGGGATATCTGCCTAAACCAAGGCCACTAAGACATTGTCCTGCATTTTTGTTAAAAGATTTTTTTTTCTTTAACACTTACATCTGTAAACAATTGAATTTTGTTGATGGGGTGAGATGAGAACTAATTGAGTTTGGTTATAGGGTGAGGCAGGGTTTTAGCTTCCTTTTGTCTCTGGATGTCCCATTATGGTAGGGAGAGTTCTCGGTTGCCCTGGGAGATCCCTGCCCCTGGTGTCTGGTATAATCTCCTCCCCTACAGTGTATGGACAATTGTAAGTGTGATGGATTTTACTCTTGATTAGGTTATGGTATGGCACAAAGGTAAAGTAATATTTCAGTTGTCATTAAGGCCCCAAATCAGTTTCTTCGATTTAATTAAAAGGGAGATTATCCTAAATGGATCTGATTTAATCGGATGAGCCCTTCCAAGGGACTTGGCCCTTTTTGAAGGGAGAGATTGAAAGCATGAGAGAAATTCTCCTGCTGGCTTTGAAGGCGTGGACTGCCATTTTGGAGAGGGGCCCATATGTGTAAGAACAGCAGATGGTCTCTATCAGCTGAGGGCCTGAGTTCCAGCGACAACCATGTGTGCCTACAAGAGGAGGGAGACCCTCGAGCCCTGGCCAGTGCTTCCAGGGCAGCCTTGTGAGGACCTGAGCAGAGGACCCAGCTAACCTCTACCTGTACCCACAAAAATGGTGAGTGATAAATTTGGATTGTTCTAAGTGACTAATGTGTGATAATTTCTTAAGGCACCAGAGAAAAACTAATGCACTTGTTCACAGAAAATTACTTATTGAAAAATGCACTGTTTTCCTCACTGCGTTCTGGCAACGCTTTGGTCGTCAGCCCATATAGATGTGTCTGGCTCAGATTCACTGTTGAGTTCCGTTGGCTAGTCAACGCTTGTGATGATGCCGTGTTATCTTTTAATGACAAGTCTTGGTATCTGGTAGTGTTAAGTCTTTTGGGCTTGTCGAAATTTCCTGGGAAGTTCTTGGTCCTTTGTGTTTCTGCGTGGATTTTAGAATAAGGCTGATGCGTCTCTGTGCTGGCTGAGAGTCTCTGCACTGCTGGGAGCACAGAGCTGGAAATCAAACCCACGTCTGTCTTCTGCAAAAAAAAAAAAAAAAAAAAGAATAAGGCTGAAATTTTTGAAAAATAAATGCTGACGTTTGATTGGGATTGAATTAAATCTACCTAAATATCTATAATGCTTTATTTCATCCACAATTTCATATGTTTATGTAGTACAAGTTGATCCCATACTGTGTGTAAGAACATAATAAATATATTCGCATTCCCTCCATATTCCTCTCTTAAGTTCACTACCTAATTTCAGTAGGGAAAAACGTGTTTCTTATTCTTTACCATTTTGCTCATATTTACTTACAGTTTTCTAATTTGGATATGAGCGTTTTGTTGGTTATATATATATATGTGAATAACCAGTCTTCAGCTCTTATCACTCAGCTGCCGGGCCTAACAGGTGATAATCGCCGTATGCTGGTCATGTTTCCACTTTCCTTATGTGTTTCCTCAAAACTGCTGTACTGTTTCTGCATTATGAAGGCTTATGACATGAACATTCTGTTCTTTACGCATAAATAACATATTTGTTTCAGTTCGTCTTACAGTCAAATAAATTCCTTACCATTGACATTTCCTTGACAGTATTTTTTCCACTCATCTTTCATTAGTTGAATTTTGTTTGTCTGTTTTGTTTTTAAATTGTTTTCTTTTATGGCTTTTTACCTTGAGTTACAGTTTGGCGGCTTGTAAAATTCTTGGTTCGCACGTTCTTTCCCTGCATATTGTGTACGGGAGCTCCTCTGTCTCCTAGAATTAATTTTGCTCTGGAGAACTCAGAGGTCAGACCAATTTTTGCTCCTTTTGGTCGCCTCGGGTCAGACAACTTTCCTCTGTTATCTTTGTGGAGCTTTGCCGCTGTGCACGGGAATTACGGGTGGTGTTGTGGTTGTCTTTCACTTTTATTAAATCGAGATTTTGCATTTCTGATTTTCCTTGTCACTCTGGGGTAACATTCAAGTCAAGAAAGTGAAGCTAAAGCAGCGCTGTCTCACTTTAAAGCCAAGAAATGTCTCCGCGACACTGTGCCCCTGGTTTGTTCCCATGGGGTAGGAGTGTGTCTTTACAGGTGTATGTCACACTTCTAGTGGCTTTACACTTGAATCAGCAAAATAGATAGCATCTCATAGGTGACTAAGTCAGAGAGTGTTCTTTTCCACCATTTACTAAACCCTGGATTTAGAAAAACAGATATGACAGTTTCCTTGGGTTAATAATAATCGAAGCAGCGGCAGCCTCAATGACCATGCCCGCAGCAGCCAACAAGCATTAAGTAATTATCATGTACAGAACAACGAATTCATCACTTCGTACGGATTGTCATAGTCAGTTCTTACAACAGTGTTCTTCCTAGGTAAGTACTAAGGTCTAGTGAATACTAAGGTCTAGGCAAGTGATGGAGCAGTGCTGGAACCCTAGGCCTCCAGAGCGTGCACTGCCCTTGCCCAGGGACTGCTCTGCTGACCTGCACTTTCTTTCTCGTGTCAGAATTCGGCATTGTTTTCTGGGACTCTCCGGTTCTCGCAGAATGGTAGTGTTGCCCTGAAGGCCAGGCATCCTGTCCGCAGAGGATCTGTTACTTGCTGTAGAGGTTCATGGCCTGGAATGTTCCTTCCCCTTATTTCTCACCTGTTCCACACTCCCTCTTCTGCAGAAGCACAGAAAACACCGGAAACTGGGCGCGAATCAGACTTCATCTTTGGAATTTGGGACTCAGGTCTTACCGAAAGTGGTGTGGCATTTGAGAAAGTGGCTCTGTGAACATGGGAAGTATTTAACCCACCTGAAAATTAGTTTCCTCCTCTATGGAACTGGAACCCTAGGGGGTTTCTTTGCTCTCATCTAGGTATCAGTCACCTCCAGCGCACTCTATGCACGTGGCTGGAAGTGATGTGGTCAAAGCTAGCCCTAGCTGGGGCACTGGGGTATGTATCTCAACTGCTTCCTTCCTATGCTTGGGAAAGCAGATTTTACGTTAGGACAGGGTTGAGTTCCGGGTCCTTTTCTGGCCTGTCGCTCAGGGTACTCAGTGTGTCCTTTGGGGTTATTGTGAGAACCGCACAGAGTCACGCCTACGGAGGGGGGTCACGGTTGGCTTTAGGATCTCTCCTCGGTTGTGGGATGTGCAGTGGGGCAGACACAGCAGCATCGGGTCATGCTGGCTTTCTCTGTCAGGTGTCGCTGCCAGGTCACAGTCCCTGCACCCTCACACTGGTGTGTGATACACACCCAAGAATGGAAATCCCACATCTGAACATCAGCAGAGCACCAACCACCAAAACATTCGTGGCTTCATCATTTGCCTAACTGATTTAATTTGGGAAGGCCACTCAGAGTGAAATACATCCAAACAGCTATTTAGTGATAAAATCAGCAAAGGTATGGAAGTACCTTCCAAGTATGAGAAGCAAAAGACTGATTTAATCAAGGTTCTGACTAGTGATCCCAGAAAATATTCTAGTAAACGTTTCTATACACAAGAAGTTAAAGGTCTCAAAGTGAATTTCTTCTAACCATATCTTTTCTGAAAATCAGGTCCCATGGGAATCATTTTTCAGGTTTAATCAATACACCATTGCACATCTCACCCTAAACTGACACTGGAATTAGAGTCACCACATGAAGCTGTTGTCTGTGTAGAAATAGTTATAGTTTAATTGCTGTCGGCTACTGCAGTGATCAGATGCAGTTATTTGAATTCCGTATTTCAGAAATGGAAACATTTAAAATTATTTATATCCACACTGGCAACAATGTGTTCTACATTGATGGCTAGTGATTTTCAAGACCATCACGCCACCCCGCTCCGCGTGGTTATTCTGGGTTTGAATTAAGAGCTGGAAATGGTAGGAAGTTGTTTGGTGCGTCTCTACCAGAAGGACACTCCAAGACCTCAGTCCTACCTGGACACTCTTGGAGGAAGAAACCAGAGACTGGGGCTCACCCTGCGTAGCTGGGGCAGTTTCCAGGTGCTCTGGAGAAGTCCCCCATGGAAAATTGCTCCTGTTACATGATATCCTCTTATCAGTGGGAAATTCCTCCAGTACATCTGGCTGAAAATCTTATCATTTCTATGTGAATATTGAATGGATTCAATCATGATTCATAGGTATTGGACTAAAGTAATCAAATATTTAGAGATGCCATTTACTGAAAAATGAAGCACTGTAGGAATAAGGTTTTATTGAAGGAAAACAAGAGATGCACTTTGGATGTTTTAAATGTGTTAAACTTAATATACAGTTAGAGGAAAAAGTTCAGGGTTGCGTATTTTTGTCTTAAATTCAGTTTAGACATCTGAGCTGGAGGTAAGCTAAATTTGGGAGCAATCAACATATGGATGAAATCACTTGGAGAATTAGTGTAGCAAGGGGAAAGGCTTTAGGATTGAGAGCCGGAGCACTGTCGCATCATGTGATCAAGAAGAATTAGGAAAATCCAGAACAGGTGACTGGGAAGGAACAGTCAGCAAAGGATGCGGGGGGAAAAAAACCCAGAAGAGTGTGAAAGCATAGAGAGTAAGGGAAAAAAAGTTTTCAAGGAGATTTAAAAAAGATACTGATGTGGTTTTGGAATATAGGTGAGGTTCAGTGGGGTGAGATCCGGAGGCGACAACCAAGAAGGAGTTCTTGAGATGTCGTTGGTGCAAAATGGTGGGTTATTAAAGTACAGGGACAGGACCCGCGGGCAGAAAGAGCTGCTGCACCGCGGTTGTGAGGGGTGGCTGATTATATGCTATGGGGTTGGGGGAGGTAAGGAAAAAGGGAGGTTGAGAAAATACTTTTATATGTTAAAGACTCACAGGATACCTGAGGCCTTGCCATTCTCAAGTTAAGTTTGTTTTTCCCTCTAGTGAGGCATTAAGATACTTGGGAACTTCCTGGAAGAATGTCACACATGGCCCACCCAGGAGTTGGGGGTGGGAGAAGGTTGCAGGGTGTCAGCTTATGCCTTGTCTTCAGCTTGCCTTCTGTTCCCTCATCAATTATGATGCAGAGGCAGGAGAAGAGTGAAGTCATCTTGAAAAATGGTCTCTAGTCAAATAAAGGTTTTGTTTGGTTAGTTATTTGCTTCGTCTTACAATTGGAGATACTCGGCATACTTCAGGTTGATGCGAGTAATCTAGCAAATAGGAAGTAAATGTCATGGGGCAGAGATATGACTGTAGAGTGTGGTTTTTGAGTAGAAGACTTCATGAAGGTTTACATGATGTAAAGCAGGATATCTGGTTAATACAGGTGGGATGTGAATGTACGGGGAGATTCTGATCTGACTGCTACCTTTATTGACAGAAGTAGCAAGGTCACTTTCTAACAATAAGAAAAGGCAAGGAGTTTTGGAAGGTTGGTGTTGATGGGGTTTGGGAATATAGGTGAGGTTCATTGGGGTGAGGTCCAGAGCTGATGACCAAGAATTCTTGAGACATCTTTGGTGCGAAATGGTGGTTTATTGAAGCACAGGGACAGGACCCTTGGGCAGAAAGAGCTGCTGCCCCGGGGGTAGTGAGGGGTGGCTGATTATATAGTATGGGGTTGGGGGAGGTCAGGAAAAGGGAAGTTTTCAAAAGGGTTTTCATATGTTAAAGAAGCCTCACAGGATACCAGAGGCCTTGCTGTTGTCAAGTTAAGGTTGTTTACCCCTCTAGTGAGGGATTAACATGAAGATAGTTGGGAGCTTCCTGGAGGAACATTACACTCTGCCCACTTCAAGTATCTGTCAATGGGCCGCTGGTTATAAGGACATTTAATTGTATCTACATTCCCTTCTGGAAGCTAGGTTATTGATAGAAATGCTTTGTTCTTGTAGATTGCTAAAACATTTGTAAACTGAGGGAGACTCGTATTTTGCAGGGTTGTGATCTCTATAAGTTAACTATTTGTTTTTCCTTTCCTTAGCTTTAGGGCAGCCAGGAGTGCCTGAGAAATGTCACAAATATCCTGGGGGGGAGGGGTGGGGGGTGTCGGATTCTGCTTGGTCCTCAGCTTGCCTTCTGTTCCCTCATTAGTGTGATGGTTGATTTTATGTGTTAATGTGCCAGGCCCAAGGGATGCCCAGAGAGCTGGTAAATGATTTTTCGGGGCGTGTCTGTGAGGGCGTTTCCAGAAGAGATGAGCATCTGAATCCATAGAATGAGTAAAGAAATTTGGGTCCCCCCAGTGTGGGTGGGCCTCTTGCTGTCTGTGGAGGGCTAGAGTAGAAGCAAAGCAGGAAGTAGGGGCATCTGTCTTCTCCTCCCTGGAACCTCACAGCTCCTGGGTCTCAGGTTTGTGGACTCAGACGGGGCCACACCACTGGCTCTTCTGGGCCTCCAGCTTGAGAACAGCAGATTTCCAGTGTCTGTAATTACATGAGCCAGACTCTCATAATACAGCCCTTCATAGACACATGCATCCTAATGGTTCTTTTTCTCTGGAGCAGCCTGGCTCGTGCGGTTGGGAAGAGTGGGAGGGAAATTGACAAAGACACTGTGAGCAGAAAGAGTTAGAAGTCGCCAGAAAAAGAAAGACAGAGCTTTCCTGACACCCAAGAAGTCATTTCAGGCCCCCAGCGATTTCCCAGATGGGGCCCACACATCTTGCAGAACTTCCTAGGAGGTGTCAGGACTACAAAGACATGCAAAGAACTCAGTAGTTAAGAATTTCAAGGGAACAAAGGGAATGTAAAAACTAACAGAATCTAGCAGGCCTGGAAATAGGCTAGCCATACAATGGACAATAAATCAGTGGTGAAACTCCAGCATTGTTTCCAAAGTAAGCAAGGCTTGATGTGGATGGAACTAGGGTATTATGCTAAACCAAATAGCTCAGTCAGAAAGACAAATACCATAGGATTTCACTCATATGTGGAATTTAAGGAACAAAACAGATGAATATAGGGGAAGGTAATGAAAAATAAAATAAAATAAAAACAGAAAGGGAAGCAAACCATAAGAGGCTCTTAACTCTAGGAAACAAACTGAGGGTTGCTGGAGGGGAAGGGGTGGAGGGACAGAGTCACTGGGGAATGGGCATTAAGGAGAGCATGCGATGTAATGAGCACTGGGTGTTATATGCAATTGACGAATGACTAAACTCTACCCTGAAACTAATACACTATACGTGAACTAACTTGAATTTAAGTAAAATATTGAAAGAAAAAAAAAGAAAGAAAAAAGCAAGACTCTGCATTCCTTAAGGACCTGAGACAACAAGCCCAAGACCCCATCCAGTTTATGGGAGCATGTCCACAGCCCCTTCCTCTTGAGTCCCCTTCCCCTTGGAGCACAATTAACCGTGCTTCATTTTAATGTTTAAGTCTCCATCCTAGGAAGAGCGTAAACCACTTTAACCTAATACAGGTTGCCTGTATAGGGCATGTTTTCTAAATATGCTTGTGCAACTTTGTGCCATGATAAAGCTCCTGTTTCTGAATATTCGTCCTAAACCCTAAATAAAAGGAACCCACATAGCCCTGCTCAGGGAGTCACAGCTTTGGGAGTTATTACCCCCTGATGTCCTTATTTACTGCAAATAAAGTTTCCTTTGCATGACAGTTCCACCTGGTGTCCTTTCTACCAGTGCCTCATCAAGGAGTGAACTCACATTAGTTGGGTTACAATATCGCACTTCTCAGGGAACCATGAAGACTCAGTTGAAGTGTGTAATCATGGTTGCAAAGTGAACCATAGATTTGTATTTTTCTCACCTGCTCTAGTGTAGATGTTGCATGGGTTTAGAAAAAGATTGTGAAAGTGTTTCTCAGGGCTCCTGGCAAGAGAGCAGAAACAAAACAGTTGCATCTGCATGAAAAGGAGAATTGATAAGCATGGTTCATTCCATGTAGTATAAGACTGGAAAGATTAAAGACAACCATTGGAAGACCGGAGAGAATGACAAAAAGCAGACCTGCCAATTGAGAATTGTTTACTCAGGAGAAACTGCCCTGGGAAGGAAAGAGAAGTCTGACTTTGTGTCTGGGAGTACTCCAATGCTCCCACCCAACCTTGGACAGAACAAAATAGAGCTTCAGCTGCAGGGGTTGGAGAACTCATTTTCTGGCTGGCAGAGAAAGCCAAGCAGTTTTGCCAGCAAGAGGTAACAGATTCTATTTGGGTGAGAAGCAAAATCCCAAGGCATTTATTTGTTGAAGGTGGAGGACTTCATTCAGAGTGGGAGAGGTTCCCCACAGCTTTACCAGCTGGTGTTGACAGACTGGGTTCAGGCATGCAGCAAAACCCCGGCTTTCCTGAATGAATTCTGAAGTTTGCAGTGGGAGCTGTGGGCAGATCCTCTAACCGTGTAACGGGCCAGTGAGAGAGCCAGGGAAGGGCTGAATGAACCTGTGAATGAGTTCCTCACTGCGCCGCAGTGTGGGTGGCAGAGGGTGGCAGCCCTGCAAGACCAGAGTGTCTGAGCGTAACTGCCTGATTCACTGAGTGGCTGCAAAGTGCCCAGTCACAAGGGAGGCTTCTAGGGAGTCGGAGGGAAAAAGTAATGGGGAAGGCACAACTTCATGACATCGTATGCCAGGAGTTGTACTCAGGGGCCAGATAGATTTTACAGTGTAAGTCAAAGAATATTTCTAAAATAAAGAAGCAGCAACCTTCAGAAAAATAAAACAGAACCCCAAGTTGTCTCATATATTATTTATAATGTCAGATCCTCAACCAAAATCCCTAGATATGCAAAGAAACAGAAAGGTGTGACTTATACTTAAGAAAAAAATCAGTGGGAACTGGACCCAAGTGGACAGAGATGTTGGACTTAGCAGACAAAAACTTGAGAGAAGATGCTACAAATATGTTCAAGGAATTAAAATAAAATGTGTTCAAATGATTTAAGGAAAATACGTTAATAGTTAACAAACGATTAGGAAAAATTAAAAGAGAAATAGAATCTATAAAACAGAACCAAACATTAATTCTAGTGCTAAAAATTACAATAACTTAAATGAAAAATTAACTAATTGATCTCAGTAGTAGATTTGAGGTAGCAGAAGAATCAGCGAATTTGAGGATCTATAAATAGAAATTATATAATTCAAAGAAAGAACAGTGTGAAAAAATATTGATAAAGAATATAAAACATTTAAAAATACATACAAATGATGGGGCGCCTGGGTGGCTCAGCCATTAAGCGTCTGCCTTCGGCTCGGGTCATGATCCCAGGGTCCTGGGACCGAGCCCCACATCGGGCTCCCTGCTCTGCAGGAAGCCTGCTTCTCCCTCTCCCACTCCCCTTGCTTGTGTTCCCTCTCTCGCTGTCTCTCTCTGTCAAATAAATAAATAAAATCTTAAAAAAATACATATAAATGGAATACTAGAGAAGAAAGCAGAGGGGATGGAGAAAGTATTTGAAGAAATAATGCCCCCAAATTAAGACACATGACGGGTCCTAAATGAATCCCATGTAATATAAGCCCAAAGGGAACCATACCTAGACTCATTACAGTCAAATGGCTGAAAGACAAAAAAATTGAGGAGGAAATCTTAAAAGCAACAAGAAAGATGGGATACATCATGTTTAGGGACAATACAATTAGCACTGATTTCTCATCATAAAAACAGAGGCCATCAGGCAGCAGGAGGAATCAAAATAGTTAAAGAAAAAAATAAAATGTTCAACATTTTATATCCTGGGAAGCTATTGTCAAAAATTGAGGCAAAATTAGGACATTTCCACATCACGGCAGAAAGCACCATTGCCTGCAGTCTAACTTACAGAAAAAATTAGAAGTGAATACATGAGGGCAAGCAAGGGTGGCAGGGCTGAAGGAATGCGGTATTGAGGAGACGGTCCTGGAGACCCTTCGTACTGGATAGCACGTGATCAACACCGGCTGAAGTGAGTGAGAGACTGAGTTGTGGACATAGCTGGGGTAGGGCGTTGAACACATGAAAACCAACCAGCCTAATATCCTGCAGGGGCAGAATGAAGAATAAAACCATATGATCATCTCAGCTGGTTCAGGAAAAGCATTTGACAAAGCCTAACATTTTCATGGCAGAAACACTCAACAGACTAGAAATAAAAGGAAACTAAAAATGCCTAAAAATAATAAAGTTCGTATTTGAAACACTGACAGCTGGCATCACACTCAGTGGTAGAGTGTTTTGAACATAGCCTTCCTTTATCAGACTAAGGAAGTTTAATTTGATTTTCAGTTTGCTAATTTTTTGTTGTCAAATATGAACAGCTTTTCAGTTATATCAATTTCATAAGAATGTTTTAAGGAGTTCTGTGTGTATGTGTGTGTGTATATATATGTATATATGTTAGTGAGATCAGCTTTCAAAACTTCATTCCTGTTCTGTCTCTGTTAAGATTTGTTATCGCATTTTTGCCAGTATGTAAAACTGATTAGACTGTATTTAACAACTGTCTATTCTTTGGGCAATTCTGTGAAATGTTGGTATACTCTTCTGTTAAAATTTTGATTAAATTCACTAGTATAGTGTCTGTGGCCTGGGTTTTCTTTGTGGGAATATTTTTAATAGTTAATTTATTTAAAATTATATGATAATTTAGATTTCTATCTCTATGTGGTCAGACTTTGTGAATTACATTTTTCTAATAATTAATCTCTTTAATCTATACTCCTAAATCATTGCTATTTTCCCTACCATATTCTTATCTTTTTTGACAACTTTGAAATTGATAATGATGTATGCTATCATTTGTAATATTGATTATTTCCATTTTCTGTTTTTTTTTCTTGATCAGTATTTTTGGGGTGTTCATCAATTGTATGGATTTTTCAAAGAGCTAACCCTAGCTTTTTCATTGACCTGTCCTCAGCATGTTTGTGTGATATTTTATTGATTTCCACCTTTATCATTAATATTTTATCCTTTCCACTTTTTCCCTAAAAATAATTATGTCAACATCCATCTCAATAAGTTTAAAAAATAATTTTAAAACATTGTATTAAAAATTTAGGTCTACACAACTAATGAATGGTTGAACACTACATCAAAAACTAATGATCTCCTATATGTTGGCTAACTGAACATAATAAAAAAATTGAGGGAACTAATTTTAGTGCAAAATATCTTTTAATATCCTCTATGCTTACTCTCTACCAAATGGGTAATTTAGAAGAACTCTCCTTAATTTCTGAATTTATGGTAATGTTGCAGATATAGTGTGTGATTTTCAGAGTGGTCAGAGAGTACACTTGGTAGGATTTTAAGCCTTTGGAGTGTGTTGAGCCTTGTGTGACGTTACTGAAAGCAGGAAATTCTAGTAATATTTTTGCAGATGATTTATTAAAAAATATAAGCAATAAATTTACAGTAATAAACATATTTAAAAATATATCCCTGGTAGGGGTGCCTGGGTGGCTCAGTCAGTTAAGTGTCTGACTCTTGGTTTTGGCTCAGGTCATAATCTCAGGGTCCTGAGATCGAGCCCTGCCTAGGTCTCTGTCCTCAGTGAGGAGTCTGCTTGAAGATTCTCTCCCTCTGCCCCTCCCATGCTTTCACATGTGTGCTCTCTCTCTCTCTCTCAAATAAACAAATAAATCTTAGAAAATATATCTCTGGTATCTAAAAGTTTATGGATTTTACAGAAACAGGAAATATGTAAAATATAGACCTTAAATAATAACTGAACAGTTTTAAGCAGGGCAAAGTAAAATATTGTTTATAATTTGATTAAATACAAAATTTTTTAAGCATATGGGATAAAAGCCCAATATCTTATAAATGGCTGAAATCTAATTTTTTCATTAGTTAAGTGTATATATTCAATTAAACCTGAACTATTTTTGAATTTGTTGTGAAGCATGGGGCCATGTCTTTTATTTCTTTTATTTTACTTTTTTACTGATGTATGGTTGACATACAATGTTATATGAATTTCCGGTGTACAGAATAGTGATTTGTCAAATTATAAACATTATGAAGCATCCCCCATAAGTATAGTATCGTCTGTCATCATACAACAATATTACAATGTGATTGACCCTGTTCCCTATGCTGTACTTTTCATCCCAGTGACTTATTTATAACTGGAAGTTCATACCTTTTAATCCCTGTCTTTCAAATAGGCCCAGTATGTTATGCTTTTAAAAGGTGTAGACAATAGCTCACAGAGTTTGTAGACTAAACTCTTGCTTTGGTTCCATTTTACTGTGTTAAAGTGAACTTAGATCCCTTCATGGCTGATGAATGACTTGGAGAACTTTGATAGGCAGCAGGTCACTCCTGACCCAGTGTAAGCCCTGAGGGGGGGCAGGGATGGAGCTGTGATGGCCATGTTTTGAGAGCGGCCATGAAATCTGACAGTTTAAGACCTTAGGAAGGAGGAGAAGGGAAGTCTCAGGAAGGAAGATAGACGCCAAGGATGAGGTTTTTATGCTTAGCCGCGCCCATGTGTTTACATGGTAGACCACTTGAAAATAATTTGTGAAACAATTAGGTTATTTTTCTTATTTGTATATGTTGTGAAAAAACAATTTCTTCTTTCTTTCTCCTGATTTATTTTATACTTTATAAACACTCTGATACAAAAACCCAGCTGTTGGGAAAAAACATGAACAAGGATACTGAAGAAATAAACCATTGTTAAGCAAACGTAGAAAGCAGTTCATTCTACTTGAGCCTATTGGGTTTAAAATGATAAGCAGATAGGAAGTGGGATCCTGGTCATTTGAGCTGACCTCACTGCAGAATCCAGGATCAGACCTCTTGTCCGTTACACGCACTGCTTTATTCTGGGTCATCGGCACGCACCTGAGAGGGAATGGACAGCAGGAGATGGGATAATTTTACAGGGCAGAGTGGAGGTCCTGCCTGTGCTGGGGAAGGGGGTGGATAGGAAAATGACTTCCTGATAATGGAGGTAGGAGAGAATGGTCTAGGGTTTTCTTCGCTTGTGGGTTTTTCGTTTTGTTTTGTTTTCATTTTGTCCACAGATTTTCAAAGGACAGCAGGAATATGAATGTTTGAAAAAAAAGTGTGTGGGGCGGGGAATGACAGATTCCAGTTAATTAGCTCAGATTTGCTCCATATATCCCAAGTCTCCATAGGGTTTCTTGGGCTCTTCGTCTCTGAGAATATACTCACTATTCTGTCACAGTTTCTCAAATCAATGAAAATTTACCATGCATTTGTCTGAGATAGATCTTGTACTGAGCACTTCTTGGGGATACAGAAAAAGTGATTGCATTATACAACACATAGAGGTCTTCGCTTTCATTCCCTTTAAACATCTCTGGTTGTCCCTGAAGTTACTCTTCAGTTGCCAGTGACTTCACTTATTTCCCTTTATTTCACATGGCATTTAAATTTTTCAGTGCTGTCAAGGGTGAGGTGGCTCTGGACATTCAGGAAGGAAAAGTTCCAGTAATCGGCAGAACCTAAACATTCCCATGTTGGAATGCAGTATAAGACTCTATCTTCTGTGTCATGGCCCTGGGGCTCCTCATCCATGACTCCAAGAGTTTTTATCAGTTGTTTATTCAGGAGAACTATAACTTCTACTAGAGAGTGGGGAGTGAGTTCTGCTTGCAATAAAAGATTTTTCCATAGCCTTGGGTCGTGTATAACTTTTGCTTATTCTACTTTGTTTTCTGACTTACCCAAGCTTGAACAGCAGGATAAAATCAATTTTTTCCATATAGGAGCAAACAATACAATCAGGAACAGAATATAAATAAGGTTCTCTTATGAAGGGTGGGTCAGGGTAATATCAGAATGCCTCGAGTCACTCTGACTTCAACTTGTGTGTGTTTATAAGATCTGAGAACCATCACCACATTTCAAATTGGTCATAACAAAGCAAGAAAAATCATACAAAAACACAATTTAACCGTCTATAAGATGCACACAGCCTGTGAATAATTAGATCTATATCCAAAATATTAATTACATACAGCTTTTCGCGAACACCTATACTGCTGTATGTGAGGTCCACGTGTTCTGTATTATGTTCACGTTGTGTGTGATTTACATGGGATGTTACATGGGGGCAGTTATGTGCATCCGTGTCGCTGGAAACTGCACTGGCTCTGGGGTTCTTGCCGGCATGGACCACAAGTCTGTTCCTGATATGTAGGACGTTGGCATCATCTGTGTGTTAACCTCTGTCTCTCTCCCGCCTCGGTGAACATCTGATAATGTTTATCTAGTAACACAAATAGCCATAATGACAACAAAAACTGCGTGTGAACCATGCTTCCCAATGGACATCAGGATTTTACAAAAACCGTTCCATCACAGGTCAGAACTTGAGAGCTCCCCTCCAGATCCTGAAGTATCAGCATGCCACAGTGAGCCCTGGGGGCGTGGCCCCACCCTGGGTTCCTCATGCATGAGTTATGTTGTGAAACCAAACACAACGTGCCGTACACATCTTCTTCGCTACCCGAGAGCAAATGCTCTACTGTGTTCTTACAACATGTAGGAGAAAACACAGATACTAACAAGTGTCATAGGTTTATCACAGCCCAGTAAAACAATTCACAACTATCCAGAGACGCAAAGCAGTGACCTAGTTTAGTCTTCAACTTTGAGATAAGTCAAAGCTAATTCCAAGTGGAATACTTACATTTAAATGCAAAAGTCTGAAGAGCCCCACAGTATTTTATAGGTTAATTTTTGTACTTTTACAAACTGCGTGGGTGAAAACTATTTTCCCACATGGAAAGAACGTACCACGGGGATGACTCTGTTCTCTGAACTGGACTCCCACACAGTCTCAGAAGGTGGTGCTTTCTCAGAGAGACCTTTCACTAAATTCTCATCCTTACGTGCTTCGATTTTCTCCGAGAAATACTCCTTGAAGGGTGGTGCCAGGGGAATTAAGGCTCTCCGACTTGGATGGCCTCATGTTCAAACACGTGGTTTGATTATTAAATAATTAATCATATCTGCCAATACCCCTGAACCCTTTGGAATTCAGTGGTGACACAGAGTTAACAGTTTTGCTCCTTTAGTTTATCTGTTAAAAGATTGACACTTCAATTAGTCAATACAAGAAAATTTATCACGAAAATAATAATTTCTCTTACTTTACATACTGGAGAGCTAAAGCATGTGCTTCTTCTTTCTATAAGACTCTGATTTTTATATTGCATCTTATTATAATTTATTGATATATAATTGACACATAACATGGTGTAAATTTAAGTTGTAGAATGTGCCGATTTGATACATTTATATATTGCAACATGATTACCACCATAGCTTTAGCTAACACCGCCATCTTGTCACAGAGTTACCACTTTCTTTCTTGTGATGGGAACAATATTAGATCTTCAGATCTAGTCCCTCAGCGACTTTGAGTTTTATGACACAGCATTGTTGTCTATAATCACTGTGCTGTGCATTAGACCTTTGTGACTTTATTTACTGGTTCAAAGTTTGTACCCTTAAACAACATCTCCCGAATCAAAAGCCATATAAGACTATTTGAGTACAAAGGGGACAATCAGAAGGACACTGGAACTATTTATTTATTTATTTTTTTATTTTTGAACTTTGTTCAGAGTTATTTTTTCCTGTTAATGATACCGGGTCATTTCAATGTCACACTCAGCCTGGGTCTGTGGTCTCTCACAATGTCTTGCTCTTTCTTTACGAATTCAGTTGATTAAAGAAATCAGTTATTGAGGACATCACCCATTGTATTGATCCATCACACTTTTGCAGAACTGGGTATATGGTTAAGAATTCCTTGCCATGCCCTGCATGAGAAGGTTTCCTCCCAAAGAACTAATATGCTTATGTGATTCTTATGCTAAATTTGGACAAATGAGAGATATTTTTCTTTCTTTGCTTTGGTTGTTACAAAAGAAAGACCTTCAGGGTCACTTCTTCAAGGAAATGGTTCTAATCCTTCCCAGTTCTTATTCATTTATTATATGGTGTCGCAGAATGATTTTGTTTCCCCTTGACCACACTGTTCTTAAAAGTACATTCTTTGTATAATTACTTAAATCTTTCTGTAATGCACCATAGTGTAAACCATAAGGGCCTACTTATATATGTCTGCATACCACTCCTTTTCTAATGACCAAACCAGTCCCAGAACAGAGATGCCGTTTAAAGAGGAAAACATTCCCAAACAGATGAATAAATACATTTTAGTACTGATAGCTTCCCTGGACTGCTTTTCAAAGATAAGATTCTTATCCTCTTTATTTTTCTCATTGACTTTTTTAAAAAAGCCATTTTGAAAAGATATATTCCTTAGGAATTAGTGCAGCCACAGTGAAAAATAGAATGGAGGTTCCTTTAAAAATTAAAAATAGTAGGAATACTATGTGATTCAGTAATTCCACTACTGCCTATTTACTCAAAAAAAATGAAACACTAATTCAGAAAGATATATGCATCCCTATGTGTATTGCAGCATTATCTGTAATAGCGAAGATATGGAAGCAACCCAAGATGATGTGTATATGTGTTACTCAGCCATAAAAGAGAATAAGATCTTGCCATTTATGACAACATGGATGGACCTAGATGGTGTTGTGCTAAATGAAATGTCAGAAAAAAACAAATATACCATATGATTTCACTCATATGTAGAATTTAAGACATAAAATAAGCAAACAAAGGGAAAAAAAAGAGAGACAAACAGACCCTTAAATGCAGAGAACAAACTGGTGGTTGCCAGAGGGGAAGTGGGTCAGGGGATGGGTGAAATAGATAAAGGAGATTATCAGGTACAAACTCCCAGTTATAAAATAAGTAAGTCACAGAGATGAAGAGTACAGCACAGGAAATATAGCCAATGAGATTGTAATCATATCTGGTGGCAGATAGTGACTACACTTACCTTGTGAGCGCTGAGTGGTGCACGGCATTGTTGAATCATTACGTTGTATACTTGAAACTAATATCACACCGTATGTGATATTAAAATTTAAAAAGATATTAAAAAAGATATTCCCTCTTCCCCTCCCCCAATTTTCCTTTCTATCTATCCATCCATCCATTCACCTTATCTGTCCACTATCTATCTCTATCTCTATCTATCTCATCACTTGTGTATATCACTCATACAACTATTTACTAGGTTTTAATGGTTGTAGTATTATAAATTATTTATCAAGTCATTCCAGTATTTTCCAGTCATGTGCTACTTCTAAAGAAAGGTCACCCGTAAATTTCTGTTTGGTGTGTTTGTCTTCGTTCTTCTGTCCGATCACTACCTGAAGTCAGTAATGATGTTGGACTCTTCCATCAGTTCTCCACGTGTTTTTACAGCCACAATATTATTTATGAAGTTGAATTCCTTTTTATTAATGGTACACTAAGAGAAGTTGTATTAAAATTTTATTTACATTTATAATGTTGATACTATAAAACATGTATTATTGACAAGTAAGAAATTTAATAAGACGTTTGATGGCAGATCCTATTTAACTAGTTGGCTTAGTTTTGTTGATTCCCATTCAAGTTTTGTCCATGGAGGGTTGTTAATGACATTTGGCAGTGTTTCAATATTTTATAAACTATAAAAGAATAAACATATAAACTTTACTTATTTCATCAAACAGCATTGCTTTTCCATATAGTTATTACACAATCTAATAGTTGTACTCCTAGAAGACACTTTTTTCTGCTTGCTGTTGTATCCTGTTGCTTCCTTTCTGAGATATCCACATCTCTGCCAAAGTTCCTTCACTTAATTAAATCAATTCCCTTCTCAAATGAGTCTTCTTGGTTTAATAACTGATAATTATTTTTCTTTTAAAACAAAAGAAATTATTGATATATCTATTAGAATGTATTTTATTAAAGTTAAATCACTATAGTAATTGTATTTTTTTGTGTGAAGATTATTCTTTTTTCATTAATTTCCTTTAGAGTAAATTTATAAGATTTTATAAGAATTACGAACTCCTTCATAGCCTTTACACTTAAAACTTACCATCCAAAGTCCAAATTTCCTTCCAAAATTCATTCTTTCAAGTCTTGGTATTTGATTCTCTGAGAAATTTGTTTGACATATGGTTGAAAACATTTAAGGTAATTACATTTTTTATTGCATTAGCCAGAGAAAATTTCATATGGTGAATCTGTCAAATTAAAACCTTCTGAAACTCTCCCAAGGTTTTGGCCCAAACTGTAGGTTTTCTTCCAATAATTTTACTCATAGGACCTGTACTAAAATCCAATTATATTTTTATGTAAATATTATTTTCATTGGAAACTTTTTACAGCACACAAACATTTGATATATAATTTCATATATTGTTCCTTTCAGCTTCTTGGGATCAATTATGACACTTCTAAGGCCTGAATTTTATATTTTAAAGAAATTATTTGAACACTTGTTTATGAGAAGTAAATCATAATAATTATTGCAAGTCTGTTACCTTGATTTTTAAATTTAGTTTTCCTATGAAATAGATACAAGTTTTGCAAAAAGGGGAGGATATATCTAGATAATAATATTATTATTAGCTTTTGAAACCTCAGTAAATAATGATATCTGAAAGTGCTTGATTATTTTTAACTATTCTATATATATTAAAAATCCTGATGTCAATTTCTGAGTTTTTCATTTGCTTTCTCAGTACTTTTATAGCATATTTTGTAAATTTGTAGCATAAGGTACTTTAATTAAGGATTTAATTTGTTTAGGTTGTTTCTTCTTTGATGATTTCACATCTTATTTATTTGCATCCCGAGCTTAAATGAAATATTACTCCACCCTGACAAAGTATCTACATATTTACCCTTTGGAATTTAGGGACATCATGTTTGAGCACCATTTGTAGGCAACATTATGTCACCAGCAGTAGAAACCCACTCACATACTTTTTTGAAATAAATTGGTTCAGTTTTACTCATTTTTGCTTATTGTCAAAATAGATTCCTGTCCTGATTTTTATAGTGTTATGAATTTTCCAGGATATCTTCATTATTAATAACATTTCATTTCTCGCCCCACCCGATTTAAAGATTCACGCTTATTATAGTTATAAGGTATGAATCCGTATCCAAACTTCACTATCTTTTCATTCCACGTTTTTATTCTTATTGTTTTTCTAAAAATCCCCTGGTTCGTAAATGTGCACATTGCATGGTAATACTTACACAGGCATTACCGGTAGGTATGTTAAGGGCAATGTGAAAATAAAGTATCTGGAAGCAGCAACAGCTAACTAGCTTCATCGTAGTGAGCTGGAGGTTGTGAGAACCCGTCGTTCAGGACCTGATCCATGGCCACAGAACCAGCTAGCTGGGGCTTTGAGATGTTCGTGGCTTGATAGTTCGTCTGTGTTTAGCACTGAATAATATTCCATTATTTGGATATATCACCTTCGACATGTTACTGGTTGTTTCCAGGTTTTCGCAGTTATGAGTAAAGGTGCCATACACATGCATGTGCCCGTTTTTGTGTAGACAGAGGTTTTCAACTCCTTTGGGTAAATACCAAGGAGTGTGCTGGCTGGATGGTAAAAGGATGTTTCGTTTTGTGAGAAACCACGAGTCTTCCAAAACGGCTGCACCACTTTGCTTCCCCCCGGCAGTGAGGGAGTCCCTGTCCTGCACGTGCTCCTCTGCTTTTGGAGCTGTCGGTGGTGCACATTTTGTCCCTCTTAGTAGGTGTGTAGTTGTAGCTCATTGTTGGTTTAATTTGTTACCTGATGGTAGGTGATGGGGGTCTATTTTCATATGCTTAATTACCAGTCCTATGTCTTATTTAGTTAGTAGGGTGTCTCTTGAAAAGATTGGCCCATTTTTAATGGGGTTCTTTGTGTTCTTGTTAACTTTTAAGAATTCTTTGTATGTTTTAGGTAACAGGCCTTTATTAGATGTGTATTTTCTAATACTTTCTCTCAGTCTAGGGTTTGTCTTCTCATTCTCTCGACAGAATTTTTTGCTGAGAAGTTTTTAATTTCCATGGAGTACGGCTTATCCATGCTCCCTGTTATGGATCATGCCTGTCGTGTTGTATCTGAGGGTCCTCGTCACACCCAGGGGGGGTCATCTGGGTGTTCTCCTACGTTTTCTTCTAGGAATTTTTATAGTTTTACACTTTCATTTAGGTCTGTGATCCATGTGGAGTTAATTTTATGAAAAGGTGTAAGGTCTGACTGGAGTTTTTTTTGTTTTTTTTTTTTTTTGCATGTAGATATTCAGTTGTTTAGAGCTATTTGTTGTGGAGATTATCTTTGCTCCATTTTATTTCCTTTGGTCCTTTGTTTTCCGCAAATAGATATTGTACACATTTTGTAAGTGATCTCTACTCTCATATGTAAAGAAAAACACAGATTTGCATGAAACTGTTATTTTTATGGTTATAGATATTTATCCAGGCAACTCACAAAATGGCAAATCCAGCAGGTGAAAAACAACGTTGGCATATAGAAAATTAGAACAACGTCATTAACAAGTCTGAGCGAGTAGAAGACATATGTAAAACTCAGCACCCAGTGGGTAAAGAATTTACAGATTCTCAAGTGCAGTAGGAGCATTTTATTAGTTTAGTGTGTACTAAGTTCAAAAACAAAATTCACAAAATAAAAAAAAATAGCATCATAAATACACAGATTGGTTCCACCGGGTTTGACGTTTTAGTGGCAAGAACCCGGACTTTGGCACCACAAAGACCTACATTAGAACTGTACTTTGTTCAGTCATTTGGTGGGTTGCTTAGCTCTGTGAGTCTGGGTATCTGTTTCAGTGGAACAGAAATGATAGATACCAGGCCCGTTTGCTATGGAGATTAGAGCCAACGTGTCAGCATAGACTCCAGTGTCTGACACAGGCTTTATAAGCTCTCACTGCATGTGAGTGTAAAGATGTGATGGGAGTGAAATCTTTCCTGGGGAAATTAAAGATCTTTGAGACACTGAATTGGGGAATCATTACTAGGTCTGTGGACTTTTGATACTTAGTCACTCAATGGTCATTCACATATTCTGCTAAACCAAGTATTTCTAAATGAATAATACAGTTAACCTCCCTGCCCTTCATCCGCCCTTGTTCTCCAGAGCGCCCTATTCACACTCGAAAGCTGCATTCCAGTCCCATGACCCCGTGGAGCTGACTTTGTGGTGTGAGTGGCAGTGACACATAACTCCACAGATCAGTGTGGGTTAGGCGCCCCCCCCCCCCC
>NW_024425675.1:31024286-31087173 GCF_017311325.1 Ursus maritimus | reverse complement strand
CCCCCCCCCCCCCCCCCCCCCCCCGGATGCTCACCTCCATGCAGGGACTCTGGGATCTGTGCGGTGGGACCATGTGGGTCCTTTGCCTTCCGTGGTCAATATGGAAAGCAGTGGAAAAGCACAAGGAAATCTCTGGCTAGACCAAGAAGTTCTATGTCACTTACACCAGTGTCACCTAGAAAATAACTCAGACAGATGGTCCCAAACCAACTGCAAGAGGAGTTGTAAATGCCACGGGATTGTACGAGCACACCCATAATGTAGTTGTGGTAAATATTGTCTGTGCTTAGCAAATTATATTTCTCAGTTTTGATGCTGTTACTGTAATTTGCTGTGAAGTCTGCTTAACCTGATATTCATAAAGCCTCTCCTGTTTTCTCCTGATTAGTGTTTGTGTGTGTTTTTCATGATGTTAGCCTGGCAAAGGCTTGTCATGGTCAAAAAGGTTTCTGTCTTCTGAGATTGCCTCTTTGTTATTGCTTTGGCAAAAGAGAGCTGGCTTTTCTTTGGACCTTTAAAAAAATCTGATTCTGCTGATGTTTCTGGGCTGTCGGCTTCTCCAGCACCCAACCCGGGATATACAGAAAGCAAAAGGAGAACTCCAGAAACTCACCACTAAGCGTCTGGGTTCTCTCCACCTGGGAGTTTAGTACTTGCTTTGTGCACGGTGTTCATGGTTTCTAGCTATCGTTGGTGGGGGGAGTATGGTGAGATGTGTCTATCCCATTTCTTCTGGAATGAAAAGCCTCCTCTTTATTACATTTTATAATTGGCTATTTGTGAAGGATAGGAAAGCTGCTGATTCCAGTTATTTCTGAAAAGGGGCAGAAACAAAAATGTAAGTTGCAAATTAATATTTATAAGCATATGCTCATGATATGTTAATATACTTCCCATCATTATTTTGTTTAAAACCCTGGCCCAAATATCACCTCCTTCAGAAAGCTTTCCTATTGTTATTTTCACTGAATTTGTTCTTTTCCATCTAAACTTTACCTTTGATAGTATGGCTATTAGCATATAGTTCAATATTTAATTACAATCATCTGATACTCTGATTATATGTTGTTTGAAATTCTCCCGCCTTTTTTAAGTGTATCTCTTGAGAACAGGTGATCAGCTCAACCGTTCTCTCTGCACACGTGCAGAACTCACCAACACTCATGGCAGTTGCCCAATACAGTTTTGGAAGCAACAGACGGGTCCCATCTGAAGTCCCTGAGTGACACAGGGCTCCTGCCCTCTCACACGATATTAGGGAAGCATTTAGTTTTTTGCATGGATTACTCCCAATATGGTAAAGTTCCCGATGTGACCCCCTCTTCTATAATCATATAAGATTCTGCTCTTGGGGCGCCTGGGTGACTCAGTCTGTTAAGCATCTGACTCTTGGTTTCGGCTCAGGTCATGATCTCAGGATTATGAGATGGAACCCCGTGTGGGGCTCCGAGCTCAGCGGGGAGTCTGCTGGAGATCCTTTCTCCCTCTGCCCCTCCCCACCTGCTTGCGTGCTCGTGCTCTCCCCGTCTCTGAAATAAATAAATAAATCTTAAAAAAAAAGATTATTTTCTTATCATGACTGAGGTTGGAGATAGACACATATTTTGCATGCATCTGGGCGACAGATTGCCTGGGCAGGGTCAGAAAATGAGGGGAAACAAACAAGTAGGTAAGAATCAGTGAGGTGGTTCCAGAGCCTCTCCCTCAATGTCCTTCCTTCCTTCCCACTGTGTGGTCATCCTTTCCCTCTCTGTCCCTTCCCCTGTTTAGAGACCCCAGACACTGTCACATGTCAGAGTATCATTGTGTGAGGACGGCTCCCCTGCTTGAAAGGACATCTGTCACGAAAATCAGGCCGTGAGAAGCTCAAAAGACACTGGGTATTATATATTTTGTGTATGTACCTTTATTTTATTTAAATTCCTGACCTGCCGGATTTTATGAAAACCACAAGGACAGCAAAGCAGTCAAGAGTTAAATTATATGGAAATTCACTTAAGATGATTTTCTAGTTTTAAGCTGTTGCACCTGTCTCCGGATGGGCATGAGAAAGAGGGTGTGGAAATTAGCTTTGGGATGGCATGGGATTGAGGAGGATCGGCTTAGTGAGCAAAACCCTGAAAAGCAAACTTCTGTCTGCTGGAACGTTCACACTAAGGGATGTGGCTTCTCCTAATCCTTTATCCTGGATGTGCAATAATGCAATATCCACCAGGAAATTAAAGCTTTAAAATGACAGTTATGAATTATATTGACAGATAGTAAAGGAGATGATGAAAAATTGCATTTCTGAGAATGATTTCACAAAGTCTCTTGATCAGGTTCTACAGAAGACGATTTGTGAACGGTAATTACTGACTGCCAGGTGAATGCACCGGTCCTGCGGTTAGGGTCTGTGGGGAAACACAGCAACGCATTTCCCAAATTAAAGACACTCACATGGGGAGCTGCTGATACCAGAGAAACTTCAGGACTCAACATTTTAAGACTCAACGAATTTATTCAAATTCCTAGACCACATCATCAATGAATTCACTGTGCATGTGGTAGTCAAAATTAATATTGCATAAGGTTGCCATGTTTGGAGAGATAACAAAATAATTTTATCAGTCATTATAAATGCAATATAAAGAAAATGAGCAGTAAGGCAGTGTAGGAAGGCCAGCCTACGGCTCACATCTTCATAGCTTCCCCAGTGTGTTACTGCTTGAAGGAAAATTAATGTTGGGGGGGCATGAAATTTTAATGATTGGTCTCCAAACTGATAATTCATTTGTACAGTGAATACTTTCATCAAAATTCATAAACTCGGCAGTATTAGAAGCATTTTTAATAAGGTGAATAAAATGGAACCTTCCCTAATTGTAAAAAAAATTATGACTCTGATAGACATCCTGCAAAATCAACTTTATTAAATGCCACTGATTTCTTTTTTTTTTTTTTTTTTTTAAAGATTTTATTTATTTATTCGACAGACAGAGAGACAGCCAGCGAGAGAGGGAACACAAGCAGGGGGAGTGGGAGAGGAAGCAGCAGGCTCACAGCAGAGGAGCCTGATGTGGGGCTCGATCCCATAACGCCAGGATCACGCCCTGAGCCGAAGGCAGACGCTTAACCGCTGTGCCACCCAGGCGCCCCTATTAAATGCCACTGATTTCTAATTGACTTTTTACAGACAATGACCTATTAGCTCTTCTTAATCCAGCAGCGTGACACTGTTGTTTAATAAAATTATACGTGTGGTTAGTAATTTCGAAATTGTGCTCTGGTTGTCAGAGTCCATTTTGCCTGTTTTTTTACTCCCAATCCCACAGGATTTATGAAACGAATACAGTCTCACTTTGATCATTATGTCACTGCTCCACGGCCAAAATGAAGTCTGCATTGGGTAGAAACCAGAGCCTCCCAATTGGTCTATCAGAGACTGCACAGTGATAAGAGAAGCATTCATTCAGTGCCTTACGGTGCTGAGAAAATCTGTACAGACTAAACAACCAAGGTGATTATTTGTGCTGAGGTAGTAATTTAACAAAATTGCTTTTGTCCGTTATGGATATATGAAGTTTATATGCAAGAATGTAGGAATTTATGCATGCATACAGAAGAAAAATGTCTATCTTATACATGTAATGTTGGTAAGATTTCAGAACTAACTGCAACAGTTGGTCAGTTAGGGAATATTTGTATTGTTTTGTCTTTGGTCCCGGAGCACCGATAAAAATAGGATAAATTTATATTTATAATTCTGGACTTCAAATTATAAATTTCATCAAGGTTGTATAAAACACTGGTTACATATCCCCTGGTGTCTTTTGGGGTTTATTTTATTTTTTTTTTTATTTTTATTTTTTTAAAGATTTTATTTTATTTATGTGACAGAGAGACAGCCAGTGAGAGAGGGAACACAGCAAGGGGAGTGGGAGAGGAAGAAGCAGGCTCCCAGCCGAGGAGCCCGATGTGGGACTCGATCCCAGAACGCCGGGATCACGCCCTGAGCCGAAGGCAGACGCTTTAACGACTGCGCTACCCAGGCGCCCCCTCTTTTGGGGTTTAAATTCTTCCTCCAGCATATCCGCACAAATAGCTATTTCCTCCTTAGAAGATTTATGCCCGTTGATAACAAAACTAGAGAAACTGTTCATTCTCCTGCGTTATGCACGGGCTTCTGGAATGCCTGCTGCATTCCCCGTGCCGTATGTCCTTCCTGTGTTTCCGTGCACTGCTTCTCCTGTAAGGATGCCATCCTTCCGGGGCGCCTGGGTGGCTCAGTCAGTTAAGCCTGCAACTCTTGATCTGGCTCAGGTCATGATCTCAGGGTTGTGATCTCAGGGTCGTTAGATCAAGCCCTGCGAGGGGCTCTGTGCTGAGCTTGGAGCCTGCTTAAGATTCTCCCTCTGCCCCTCCCCACCCTCTGAAAAACCGCCATGATTCCTTAGGTTCAGGTGGACACGCTTCCTCACGTCCAGCGTGTTTTCCGTGAACACACCAGGGCAGATGCGTGGATGCGTTCTTCCCGTTGTGTTTATTTTGTAACCGGTATTGTTCTTTCAGTTGGATTAGAGATCAGTGGGGAGTTGAAGTCGTGTTCCTTATCTCCATTGATATCTAGAACTTGCTAAGTGACATGTGTCCACGTGGGGGTTAATGTATCATCTCTCTTCAAAGTACTTGTAAGTGGGCTTGCAATGGGAAAAAAAAAAAGGGAAAAAAAGTAGACAAAAGTCTCCATGTTTTCGAGGGTCTTAATCAGTTGTTTGGAATTGTGGAGATATTTTTTCATATTTATCTTTCCGATCTGAGTGGCCCTACATCACTCATGTGACCTGAAATGTTCGAACAATTGTGTTTTTGGATGATCTGCTAAGGAGAGGCCAGGGTCTCTTGGTCATGATAGAGGATACGCTACAGATCATCATGACTCCTGTCCCCTGGGGCGTTAGAAGCAGGAATGGAGCAGGCTCACGGCCTCCGCAGATGGGCTCTGTGGCCAAGGTGGGCTTACCTTCAAAGCTGAAGACCACCGGCTTTACCTGTCCTACCACCATGCCCACGTGTTTTCACCCATTGGCTCAAGATTGAATGGTCTGAAGGCAAAGGTTTTCTGAGATCCCCTGAACCTTTTCAGCCTCAAATAGTATACATTTTTCATAATGCTCAATTAAAGCATTTCCTATTAAAGGTTGTGATGGCATCACACCTCATTTTCATTTCATAATTCACTTTAATTTGCACACACCCACTGTATAAATCCTTGTTTAGTTTTGGGTACAATTTAGCTTGTCTGTGCTATTGGTAATAACTCATAGAGACCCCCTAAATCCTTCACCCTGTTGCCCCAAAGTTGACATCTCCCGTAATGATAGTACAGGGTCACAATGAGGAAAATCAGACTGATGCAACACATAGACCGTATTGGGTTTGCCAGTTTTACATGCACTTACGTGGGTTTAGTTCTGTGTAACTTGGTCATATGTGTGAATGTGTGTGACCACCAGCACAAGATGCGGGAACTCAACATACAGACAGCTCCATCACACGGATCCCACGTGCCACCCTTTCGTGGGCACGGCCACCTCCTTGCCTGCCCTTCCCCAAATCCTGGCAAGCACGTCTCTGTTGCCCGTTCTAAAGTCATTTCCAGAATGCTGTATAGGTAGAGCTGCTCAGCTTGTATCACTTGGAAATTGGCCCTTCCGTGCACAGCACAGTTTCTTTGACACCCACCCACATTGTTGCTTGTGTCAGGACACTTCTCCTTTCTATTGTCCAGTGATATTACATCGAATGGATGCACAATGGTTGTTCACTGTAGGCTGTCAACAAATGGGCTAACTACTCACCACTGAAGGCCATTTGGGGTGTTTCCAGTTTGAGTTTATTACAAATAAGACCGCTACAGACATTCATGTGATGTGCAGGTTGTGGCGTGGAAATAAGCTTTCAGTCCTCTGGTGTACGTGTCCTCGAGTGCAATTTCTGATTGTACGGTAACCCAGGTTTCATTTGTGACGGCCTGGCACCCTGTCTTCCAGAGGCGCTGTACCATTTCGCATTCTCATAAGTGATATAAGGAGGACGCTGTTTAAACACACCCGTACTAGCACTTTTTGTTATGACTACTTTTATTTCTTAAAGCAGTTTTAAGTTTACAGAAAAATTGAACAGAAAGTACAGAGGGTTCCATACGATGTACACAGTTTCCCCTTGCATCAGGGTGAATGCTTTTTACAATTAATGAACAGATACTGTCACACTGTTACTAACACAAGTCCATACTCCACATTAGGGTTCCCTCTTTGTGCTGTGCATTCTAGGGATTCCTTCCACATGCATTTTTTATGTGTCCAACATGACAATATCATGAAGAATTCCACTCTAAATATTCTCTGTGATCCATCTGTTCGTCTGCACCCCTACCACCAACCCTCGGCAACCACTGATCTTGCTATGGTTTTGCCTTTTCTAGAGTGCCATGTCGTTGGAATCATGCAGTGTGCACCCTTTCTGAATTGGCCTCTTTCACGTAGTAACATGCATTTAAGGTTCTTCCATGTCCTTTCATGGCTTGATAGCTTGTTTCTTTTCAGCACTGGATCACAGTCCATTGTCTGGATGGACCACGGTTTATTTATCCATCACCTACTGTGGGACATCTTGGCTGCTTCCAGTTTTGTCAATTATGAGTAAAGCTGCTATAAACTTTGGTGTATAAGTTGTTGTGTGGACGTCAGTTTTGGGTAAATACGAAGGAGCACAATTGCTGGATTGTATATTGAGTAAGTTTAGTTTCGTAAGAATCTGTCAAACTGTCTTCCAAAGTAGCTGCAACATTTTGGCTTCCTTGCAGCAACTAGTGAGAGTCCTGTGCTCCACGTCTTTGCTGGCTCTCAGTGTTTTGGGCTGTGGCCAGTCTGGCAGGTGTGTAGTGGCATCTCAGTGCTGTTTTCTTGATTGATTGCTTTGTTTTGTTTTGTTTTTAAAGATTGACAGAGAGACAGCGAGAGAGGGAGCACAAGCAGGGGGAGTGGGAGAGGGAGAAGCAGGCTTCCTACTGAGCAGGGAGCCCGATGCGGGGCTCGATCCCAGAGCACTGACCTGAGCCAAAGGCAGACGCTTAACGACTGAGACACCCAGGTGCCCCTGTTTTGTTTTTTAAGGACAATTTTTTAGAGCAGTTTTAGGTTGACAACAAAATTAAGAGGAAGTTCTAGAGATATCCCATATACTCCACATGTACTCCACTCCCCTGCTCCACACACCACCATCCTGCACCTTATCGATAATTCCCTCCAGAGTGGTGCACTTGTAACAATGATGTACCAGTGATGGATATATCATAATCTTGGGAGTCCCTAGTTTATCTTAGGTTCAGTTTGGTGTACATTTTATAGGTTTGGAGAGATGTGTAATGACCTATCTCCATCATTATGTTATCATATGGGGTAGTTTCCCTGTCCTAAAATCTCTCTGTGCTCTGCCTATTTATCCCTACCCTACACCAACCTCGGAAACCACTGATCTTTTTTTACCATCTCCATAGTTTTGCCTTTTCTAGGTCCCAGTCTTATATTCATGTGCTTTTCCCTGATGACATATGATGTGGAGCAACTTCTCATATGCTTATTGGCCATCCATCTGTCTTCTTAGTTGAAGACATCTGTTCAGATATTTTGCTCACATTTTAATTGGTTTGTCTTCTTCCCCCCCCTTTTTAAAAGATTTTATTTATTTGAGAGAGAGAGAGAGAGAGAGAGAGATCATGAGTGGGGGAGGGATAGAGGGAGAAGCAGGCTTCCCACTGAGCAGGGAGCCCAATGTGGGGCTCAATCCCTGGACCCTGGGATCATGACCTGAGCCGAAGGCAGATACTTCACCAACTGAGCCACCCAGGTGCCCGGTTTGTCTTCTTATTGTTGACTTTTATGGGTGCTTTGGGGTGTACCTAAAAAATTGTCATCATACCCAAGTTCATACAGGATCTTTCCTATTTTACTTTCTAGAGATTTTATGCATTGCATTACGTCTGGATCCAATTTACGTTATTTGTGTGTGTGTGTGTGTGTGTGTGTGTGTGTGAAAAGTGTAAGAACAGTGTCTGGATTTCTTTCTTTTTTTTTTTTTTTTTTGTAGACATACAGTTTTTCCAGTACCATTTGTTGAAAAGGTCATCCATTTTTGGTTGAGTTGACTTTGCTCCTTTATCAAAAGAATCAGTTCACTATACTTCTGTCAGCTATTTGTGGGATTTCTGTTATGTTCCATGGACATACTTGTTTATTCCTTTGCTAATAGCTCACTGTCTTGATTATATTATCTTTACAGAAAATTTTGAAATGAGGTGATTACATTCCTCCAATTTTGTTCATTTTTAATATTGTGTTGGGTATTCTGGGTCTTTTGCCTTCCCACATAAACTTTAGAACCAGTTTGTTTGATAGCCACAAAGTTACTTGCTGGGATTTTTACTGGAATGATATTAAATCTATATATTAAATAGGGTAAATTAAGTATTAACAATAATATTTAATTAAATTAAAAATTAACAATATTGAGTTTTCTAACCATGAACATAAAATACTCTGCATTTATTGAGATCTCTAATTTATTTTGTCAGTATTTTATAGTTTTTCCTATGTAAATCTTGTACATATTTGTTAACTTCATACCTCACTATTTCATATTTTTGATGCTTATTTATTGATTTATTATTTTAAAAAGTTTTATTTATTTATTTATTTGAGAGAGAGAGAAAGTGAACAAGAGAGCACAAGTGGGAGGAGGGGCAGAGGCAGAGGGAGAAGCAGACTCCCCACTGAACAGGGAGCCCGATGCAGGCCCGATCCAGGACCCCGGGATCTTGACCTGAGCCAAACGCAGAGGCTCAACCAGCTAAGCCACCCAGGTGCTCCCTGTTGCTAATTTAAGTGTGTTTATTTTAAAATTTAAAGTACACTGTACATTGCCAGTATATAGAAGAGCAGTTGACTTTTCTTATATTAACTTTGTATCCTGCAGTCTTGCAATAATCATTTATTGGTTTCAAAAGCTTTTTGTTAATTCTTTGGGCTACATAGAACATGATGTTGTCTGAGAACAGTTTTGATTCTTCCTTTCCAATCGGTGTATCTTTAACTCTTTTTCTTGTCTTATTGTATTAGCTAGGACTTCAGTACCATGTTAAATAGTGATGGGGACATTCTTGTCTTATCCTGGTTCTTAGGGGGAAAACAGGTAATTTCTTACTATTAAGAATAGTGTTGGGGCGCCTGGGTGGCACAGCGGTTAAGCGTCTGCCTTCGGCTCAGGGTGTGATCCCGGCATTCTGGGATCAAGCCCCACATCAGGCTCCTACGCTGGGAGCCTGCTTCTTCCTCTCCCACTCCCCCTGCTTGTGTTCCCTCTCTCTCTGGCTGTCTCTCTCTGTCGAATAAATGAATAAAATCTTAAAAAAAAAAAAAAAAGAATAGTGTTTGCTGTGGGGTTTTGTGGCTGTTCCCTATCGAGTTGAAGTGCCTCTCTGGTTCTGGCTTATTGAGAGTTTTTAATCATGTATTGGTGTGGATTTTGTCACATGCTTTTTCTGCATCTGTCATATGATTAAGTGATTTTTCTTCTTTAGCTGATTGGTGTGATACATTAGATTTATTGATTTTTTTATTCATTTTTTCATGTTAAATTGGCCTTGTGTATCTGCAGTAAATCCAACGTGGTCATGGTATCTAAGTCTTTTTTCTTTGTTGGATTCTGTATGCTAATGTTTGTTGAGAGTTTTTGCATCTATCTTCAGATGTATTTGTCTGTAGTTTTCCTTTCTTGTAACATTTTGTCTGGCCTTGGTATTAGGGTAATGCTGCCCTATTTAATGAGTTAGGAAGTATTCCCTGTGCTTCTGTCCTCTGAAAGAGATTGTAGAGAATTGTTATAACTTCTTATTAAATGTTTGGTAGAAACCCCTCATGAAGCCATCTGGGCCTGAAAGTTTATTAATTATTGATGTAATGTCTTTAATAGAGAGGCTTATTCATATTATCTGTCCTCCCTGAATGAGTTTTGGTAGATTGTGATTTTTGAGAAATTGATGTATTTCATATAAATTGTCCATTTTTTAAATCATAAACGAGTACTGGATGTCAAATGTTTTGTTCTGAGTCAATGATATGATCATATGCCTTTTCTCCGTTACCTTGTAGGTATGATGATAACTTTGATTAATTTTTAATATTGATCCAGACTTACATACCTAGAATAAGACCCACTTGGACATGATGTATAATTCTTTTTTTTTTTTTTTGATGTATAATTCTTTTTTACGCACTGCTGATTGTATTTTGTTGAGGATATTTGCATCCAAGTTCATGAGAGAGACTAGTCTGCATTCTTCCTTCTCATTCTTCTCCCTCTCTTCTTCTTCCTTCTTGTTCTCGTTTTTCTCCTCCTCCTCCTCCTTTTTTTTTTCTTTTATAGATTTTATTTATTTATTCGATAGAGATAGAGACAGCCAGCGAGAGAGGGAACACAAGCAGGGGGAGTGGGAGAGGAAGAAGCAGGCTCATAGCGGAGGAGCCTGACGTGGGGCTCGATCCCAGAATACCGGGATCATGCCCTGAGCCGAAGGCAGACGCTTAACCGCTGTGCCACCCAGGCGCCCCTCCTCCTCCTCCTTCTTAATTACCGTCTGTCTGGTTTTAGTATGATGATAATACTAATTTCATAAAATAATTTGGAAAGTGTCCCTCTTGCTCTCTTTTCTGGAAGAAATTGTGTAAATTTGGTTTGTATTCCTAAAATGTTTGGTAGAGGGACGCCTGGGTGGCACAGTCGGTTAAGCATCCAACTGTTGATTTCAGCTTAGGTCATGATCTCAGGGCCCTGGGTTCGAGCCCCGTGTTGGGCTCCACACTCAGAGGGGAGTCTGCTTGAGAGTCTCTCTCCCTCCCCCTCTCCCTCTGCCTCTCCCCCTGCTGGTGTGAACTCTCTCTCTCTCTCCGAAAAAAAAAAAAATGTTTGGTAGATTTTTCCAGTGAAATCATCTGATTGTGGAGTGGAGATTTTTGTTTGTTTTGTTTTCGTTTTTGCAGTTTTAAATTACGGATTCAGTTTTTTTGATGGCTAGAGTACTAGACTCTTCTGGTTGTCTCACTCACCTTTGTTGAGTTTTTGTAGTTGTGTTTTCAAGTAGTTTTTCTGAGAGTTGTACAATCTGTGCATATACGTTTGTTTGCAGTAATGCCCTCACACTCCCTCTACTCGCTGCGGGATCACAATGTGTGCATATACGTTTGTTTGCAGTAATGCCCTCACACTGCCTCTACTTCACTGCGGGATCAGTTGTGATGTTCTTTTATGTCATTCCTGTAGTTAGTGACGTCTCTTCTGGTCATTTCCGTGTTTCCAGTCTCGATAGAATTACTGACTTCACCGATTTTTTTTTGTTTATGTGTACTCTATGAATTCCCTTTTTCTGCTTCTATTGTGGGAATTTTGCCCTTCCTTTTCTTGTTTCTTGGGTTAGATCATTGATTTGAGACCTCTCATATTTTATTGTAAACATTTAGGGCCACAGATTTCCCTTTAACAGTGTTTTAAATGACTTTTATTTTGAATTTTCAGTTTCATTCAGTTCTACGTATTTTTACATTTTTTGAGACTTATTTTATGATTTACGGATTATATAGAAGTACGTTGCTTAATATTCAGGTAATTGTAGAATTTCCTGTTTTCTTTTTGTTATTAATTTCCAGTTTGACTTTATTGATGTCAGAGAACATACTCTGTATGATTTTAATGTTCTAAATATTTGAGGTTTGTTTTGCGAATCAAGACATAATCTGTCTTGGTGTTCGTTACGCAGGTGCTCAGACAAAAGTGTATTTGCGCTAACTGGTTGGTGTGTTGATAACGCCAGCTAGATCCTGTTGGTGGATTATGTTGTTTAGCTGTTACTAGTTACTAGTTATGGGTGCCCTCCTGGGGCAGCAGGTCCACAGATCTCACACTGTCATCACAGAAATGGACCCCCGCCAGTGATATTTTGAAGCAGTGTTTCCTCTGTCCTCTCTTTACTAATGGCAATCTTCTAAAATTTTCCTCTTATTTTTTCTTCATTTGCAAATGCTTTGGTCTGATGGTTTTTGTTTCATTTTAAAACCTGAAGATTCACATTTGTATATGGCATCATTTCTCTCGTGAGCCACTGGAAAAGAAGTTCACATTAATATTCTAGAAACGTTTCAAGCCATCCTTATCAGTTTCCAGGATGTGTGAAAATTTATATGATTTTATAATTGATAATTTATAAAATTTATGTAATAAGAAAGTTAAGGAAAATTTTAAAGATACAAATAGAAATATAAGCACACAAGAATATTAGTAATTATTTTCTATTTAAATACTAGTTGTTATAAATCCATTTGATAACATACTAGTCAAGAGTGGGTATTTATGTGTATCAATGATAACAAATGTTACCATTTTCAATGTAAGCTATTTAAAAGAAGAAATAAAAGGCCAAATTTCATAAAGTCTTGATAAGTTCACATTTACTGAGTTAAGAGTCAACTTCATTAGCTTTATTCAACCTTATTTATATATATCAAATTCAGATCTAGTTTAATAGATATTAGCTTTATTGTGTTTTTCTCTTTCTGCATTTTTGATACCTGCTGTGCCTCACAGGATTATATATAGTAGCATTGCAGGAATTTCTTTTACATTAAAAGCTCTTTAGAAAAAAAAATTCTTCCCAACATTTATGTTCTGTCAAGATTGACTCAAGAAAAGTCAATTATAGTCTGACTCCAACATTTATTTAGAGCAATTGTAATATTCTCTATGGAATATGGAGATACACATTTCTGAATATTTCAAAATATTCTTTCTTTACAATACTTTCTCCTCTACCAACGTGTGTTCTTGACCCACAATCCGTAGCTGTACTGCCATGTTCTGGAACTTTCCTGAACTCCAGTGTACCTCTCTGCCCCTCATTTGTGCCCTTGACACAGGGTATGATCTATTTCAGACGTCTAGCCAATCTGATAATTAATCTGACCTGCTGTGTGACCAAATGGTATATTTGACTTTCCTTTTTTTTTTTTTTTTTTCATGCTAGGTTAGATATTTACATTTTAATTTGATGTTTCAGTGTCAAACTAGAAGACTAACTTTATCTTGAGGTTAGTTAGGACAGGCTTAAATCCAAGAACATTCTAAAGGGTTACCTGAAATATTACAAAGGGTTATGTAATTTTATCATGAGGTCTCTATGCTTTTCTAAAAGTGCTTTCTTCAGCCAGCATCCATTCATCGATCTCCCGATAAATCTGAGGCATCGTGGGGGGCATTGTGAATGAATGAATGAATGAATGAATGAATGAAAGAAAGAATGAATGAATAACAAAATGTAGTCATGGACTTTTAGAGTCTAGGAAACTCAACCTTGCATAAATCATGAAGAAAGTATGTTATATAATGAATGCTTGTTTGACTGATTTAAAGTAAAGCTTTGAACGACTGACATTTATTTAAAATCATCTACTAAAAAGAATCAAGTTAACTAGAATCTGAGCTTCTTATTTATATTTGAATACTGTTCTAGTACACTTTATAGAAAATAATGGGATTAATTAATGTTTGAAAAATGAATGAGAGACTTATGCAACTGTGATATGCAAGAACATTTTATACTAATAGCAGAACAATTATATATCATATATATAATATTAAATTATATGATATTTATATATATAAACACATATATGTATTATAAGAGCTAAAATAAAATTCATCATTTTTCCCTTGATAGGGTTTTACATGGTATGATAATTCATTTTGCGTTTCTTGCCTAAATATTTATAAATAGATATATTAAAAGAGATATCTTTAGGGATGCCTGGGTGGCTCGGTCTGTTAAGTGTCTGCCTTTGGCTCAGGTCATGATCCCAGGGTCCTGGGATAGAGCCCTGTGTGGGGCTCCCTGCTCAGTGGGGAGTCTGCTTCTCCCTCTCCCTCTGCCTCTCCCCCTGCTCGTGCTCTCTCTTGCTCTCTCAAATAAATAAAATCTTTTTAAAAGGAGAGAGATCTTTAATGACTCAAAAGAGAAAATCCAAGGAAAAGGAATGGAAGAATTTATTTTGAAATATAACTACTATTTTATTGTTTATGAAGCCCCTCACTTGAACTAATCATCTATTTCGAGATAGAGGAAAATATCTGTATATGTGTTTCCTTACATGGCTCTACCGGCAGACTGGAGGTGAGTAAGCCACAGCTGCATACATATTCACAGGGAGTGTAGGAGGGGGCTGACCTTGGGCAGAATGGTGCAGAGGCCCTGACACCTGAAAGTGCAAGATCAGAGTGAGGTGCACGGAAAAAACAGGAGGCAGGTTACTGGAGTGTGTGCGCGCGCACACACACACACACACACCCACGGCAGCCTCCCTATTCCAACTTTACAAACAATATGCTGCCATCAAAGCATTCAACCTAACATTCCCACCCCACGTGCCCCTAAGTGGAGGATAATTGAGGGAGAAATTGATCCTTGTATCTGGGACGAACTACGGGGCGAGGCACGAGTGGGTATCCCTGGCTTAGAACCAAGCCATGGTCTGGAATTTGAGGTTCTTCCTCCTCAAGGGTCTGCTCCCGAGATGGTTTTGTCCATGTGCACCGAGTCATACGTTGGCCTTCTTATTGCCTTGTTTGGAAATATAAATGACAGATCCAGTATAAACATATGCTTGAGGACTATTTTAACATAAAATTTAAAATTGAAGTTAAAAAAAACAAAATTGTTCAGAAACAATTGAAAGAAACAAAACCTTTTAACTTCTATAATCAGAGGGATTTAAGAAGATACTGTATCCATAAAAGAAGAATTGGATTTTAAGAAAATAAATGATTATAAAATGATCAGGATTTTTTTAAAAAGAAACTTAACGATTGTTAAAATTTTTAAAAAATGTTTGAAAAATAGAATTGAGGTAGTCTCACAAAATGTAAAACCATTTAATATAGTGCTCAGGACCATGAGAGAAAAACTAAGAGAAAGAAACCAATTCAAGGGACCCAACATTTGACTAATAGGGTTTCAAGAAAGAGACATAGAGAAAATGAAGAAGAGAAAATTATTCAAAACAAAACAAAACAAAAAACCCCCAAAACCAGAATAACAGAAGAGTCCTTAAGATCCATGAATATCCTAAGAGATAGGATATAGTGACTGTTAAACAAGATCTAAAAACAGACCCACACAAACCTGGCATTGTGGACTTTTAGAACTACAAGGATAACGAAAATACCATGAAAATCCCCAGAAAGAACATGACGTTATGCTAACTAAAAATGATGAGCAAGCTGGTTGGTATGACACTTCTCACAAGCAGTACTGACTGGTGGTATAGAATGAAGCCATTTCCTTCCTTCCTTCTCCCTTCCTTCCTTCCTTCCTTCCTTCCTTCCTTCCTTCCTTCCTTCCTTCCTTCCTTCCTTCTTTGAGAGAGTGTGTAAGCAGGTACAGGGGTGTGGTAGGAGGAGTAGGGGGAAAGGGAGAGAGACAATCTCAAGCAGGCTCCATGCCCAGCACCCAGTGCAGAATCCAACTCGGGGCTCCATCTCATTACCCTGAGACTATAACCTGAGCCAACATCAAGACTCAGACCCTCAACCAACTGAACCACCCAGGCGCCCCAAAGCAATTTCATCCATGTTTTCAAGAAATGGTTCTGATGCTTTTAGCCCTCATCCAGAGTCCCAAGAATGGAGTGTCTACAGGAGTGTTAGATTTGGGGACATTCAAGGACTCATGCTGTTTACCCTCCCATGCAGATTTTCCTAAGACGTGATTTGAGGTTGGTCTCCAGTAAGGCAGGTGTTAAACCAAGCAAAAAGAACTGGGATCTAAGAAGAATTGTTCTAATTGATAAGAGTGGTTCATGGCACATCTCAGGACAGCTCTGCAGAGACCAATTATTTTCTCCTGGAACAGTGGAAGAAGAGACCAAGGAAAGACCTCTGTGTAGAGAGGATGGAAGATCAGACAGTGTGATGGGAATGCTGCAAGAAATGAAGTATTTGACAAAAGTAAAGAATGAAAGGACACTCTTAAGAGAGAATCATGTCCATTTGAAAGTAAAGGAATATTCAAGAAAGTTTTTCAAGTAAAGAAATTTCATCCTAGGAGACTAATCATTATTCTCAGCAGTGAAAATGCCTATACATAATGCATTTTCAGCAATCAGAATCAAAGGACACATAAAACAGGAGATAGTGAGGTTGATATTGTCATGCAAATGTTACCAAACTCACCATTGTAGAGGTATTGATGACAAAGTCAAAGGAGCCAGGGGAGGTGAGCACAGGTGTGCGAACGCTCACATCATTTTACAAAATGTGGAATCAAGTTGGAGACTCTATTTCTGAGGAAAGAAAAGAAAGGAATAGAAGTAGTTAAGTATATATCATTAAAATCACCAAAGTAATCAACAGGTGTTAGACTGTACGGAGCGAGTGGACAGTTGGGGGAGGAGAGGGTGTGAATAAACTTGATCATGCAAGAATACATTGATAATGTTTGAAGTAGATAATCTAGAAATAGCAGTCTGCTTATTACTGAGAAATATGGGGGAACCCCCAGAACAATTGGAATTGGGAAGGACTGTAAATGTTCTATATTTGAAAGATTTGTGTTGGGTCATGCCAGGAAGTTGCAGTTGTGCAGAAAGTACAAGTCTGTTTTACTAATAATCCTTTAATACAATTTGATTTTTAGACTACATATTATTTCCAAAACACTTTGATTTACGAGTTAAACAAAGATGGTTGTGGAAGCATGATTTTTATTTTGTGGGTAAGAAAACCGAGCACTACAATGCATGTTTGGTTTGCCCTGGACCTGGTCAGTGATGGAATGGGGACTGCTGCACAGGATTTCTTGGTCTGGGGTTCTGTGCTCTAAAACTCAGTGAAGGAGTGTGTGGAGCAGAAGTCCCCAGGAAGGCAGGCAGTCCTTTCAGACATAAAACGATATTCTGGGAAAATGTCAATGAGTAGAAAAGCAATGGAAAATCCAGTCACACATTGACTTTTGCCAGAGGTTAGGTTGGAGAATTTGAGAGGAAAACCAGTTTGCTTACCTATCCTGTGCATGTGGAGTGGGATTGTCCCATTTAAAAAGAAATGCTCTTTGCTCCTTACTGGAAATAGTTATTGTTTCCCCCTTTCCTGTTAGAACAGAGGAAATTGGCTCCAGACAAGAGTCTACTATTCATTTTAAGTACCCAATAAAAGTCCTGCATATATACTTGAAGTGCCAGCCAGAGGACAGGCAATTAGAAACCTAGGAAATATTTGAACACAGGTTTGAGGTTATTTGAACTAATAATGACATTTATTACTAATGAGATAGGAGATATGATTAGACTTTCTTTGTGAGCAAGCACAGTATCTCCTGGCAACCACTGATTTTATTTCAAAAAAAGATACCTTTACTTTATCACACATAGTTTATCTGACTACAGGACTCAATTGTTGGAATATTGAAGTATTGTGACTTATTGTAATCAAATCTGCACGCAGTTTTCTCTGTAAGATAATTGTAAGCTTTCACTGTATTGAAGGAAATGCTTTCTAATAAAGAAAACCAAAACCAGTGTTAAGCATGGGAAAATTTCACTAGATTCTAAATTTTTTTTTATTGATAACAATGTAACATGTAAAAAAATTCTGCAAGAATTAAATCTGGAGGGTGTTGTAAAAATTGTTACTATTTCTTATTCTAATAAATAGCAGAATATCTATAAAAGCAGTCCTGATAGGCAGACACTTCAGTAATATATAATTTATATGTATATTATTTTTTTCTGAGTATCTTTCCAATAGTTAGTAAGAGGGGCATGACCATAAATGTGCAATTTGTTCGACCTCATTTTCCTTTCCTTGGACAACTGGTTACGTATTTTATAATCATAAATTTCTTTTTTTAAAAAATGATTTTATTTATTTGTCAGAGAGACTGAGCAAGCAGGGGGAGTGGTGGGCAGAGGGAGAAGCAGAGTCCCTGATGAGCAAGGAACCAGATGTGCGACTCGATCCCATGACTCTGGGATCATGACCTGAGTCAAAGGCAGACACTTACCTGACTGAGCCACCCAGGCCTCCCTGTAATCATAAATTTCTATTTGTAAAATTGAAGGTTGGTTTATAGAAGATGAAGAATAAATAGACCACTTAATAATTTTTTAAGTTAAAGTATAATAAACACTCCTTTAGAATACAAATAAGCAAAATATAAAATCAGTGTTCAAATTAAAAAGGATTAAGATTGATTTATCTGGTCAGTATTTATAGATTAATGAAGTGTATTATTTCTTATCTTTATAATTACAAAGTTACATTTTTTTTCAAGTACAAACAAAACTTAGAAAGTGGAAAGGCCCTTGTGATTACTTTCCACTTCACTAAGAGTAGTGTACAATTGTCCAGAATATTTGTCTTCTTTACAGTAAAATATATTATAAATATATTTCCAATATATGTGTTCTTTATGACTTTAGCTTTTTCAGATATGAATATTGTATACTATGAGCATCTTATCGAACGTTCTTTCAATATGCCTTGCCATTAGTCCTAACCTGCTTTCAAAATGATCACTTTTCTTAAAGTTCTCAAGATTAATCTAAACAATATTACTATACTGTTCAAAATACAATAAAAGACTATTTAAATGTGATTCTATTCTTGGGGATCATAAGAAAACAATATGGGTAATGTACTAAGGAAAAGCTGGCAAGAGATATTACAAGTAATAATGAGATGAAAAGGATATTTTGAAGATTGCCGAAGTCAGTCTTTGTTTTTATGGAATTTTGAAGATTGTGAGTTTATGTGTATTTTTTAAAAATGAGATAACTATTTCCATTAGGAAAATATCACCTTTTAATTACCATGTGACCTACCCATTTATGAAATTTTTAAAGTGCAGTTGCCTTTCCTCACTGCCCCTGATTTCAGAAAGGGTGGTAAATAGGGTGAATACTCTGGAGGCCATGTTAGCCTTTTTTGAATAACAAAAGACAGTTAAGATTCTAGAAATTCTAAGATATTATTAATAACCATTTTTCCCCAATTGTCATCCCCATAGGCATGATAGTATGATTACTTGTTTTATTTGAATCGATAAATGTTTTTATATTTAATAAAAACGGATAGAAACTATTGCCTGTTTACTGTTATTTCCCAGGTCACTCAGCACGTCATGACGTATTATCTGTTGAATTTATTGAATAATGCAAAGGAAGACATCAAAGGTCTCGATGATCAGACGCTTAGTAGTTTTGCTCCTGTGGAGATGACATATTGCCAAGTTGATTGAGGTGTAGAGGCCAGAAAGGATGTGGAGTGCATAGGTGGGGCCAGACAAGGAGGAATGTAGTCTGGATGAGAAAGAAGACAAGCAGCATTAAAACGATCTGATGGAAGTGCCTTTAGTCTAAGAGGATACTGAGCCAAATTGTCCACAATGTGGAGAAAGAAAAATTCACCTCCTGTGTTCATTCGTTCTTTTAACAAATAATTGTCCAATGCTAGTACTACAAAACACTCTGCTCTAGCTTTTGGAATGCACCATGAGACAAAGGTTCCAGACCAATGGACCTTTCATGTTATGGAGAAAGTCAGAGAACGATAAATATAAGTAAATTATGCAGAATGTCAGAAGATGGAAGATGCTATAGAAACTAAAAGTGATATAAAGGAGAACAAAGGGGATGGTGCATGGTTTATAGTATTAAATAGGGAGTCAAGTCCAGCCTTATTAAAATTAGTTACTCAAACAAGATTCAAAGAAGATGAGTGGCTTAGCCAAGGGAACAAGGAAGGGAAGCATTCCAGACAGAAGAAACCACCAAGACACGCAGCCCAAAGGGAGAATGTGCCTGGAATGTTTGGGGAACTGCATGGAATCCAGTGTTATTGGAGTGGGGAGAAGTGGAAAATAAGGCCAGTAAATGAGGAGCCAGGTGATGTAAGCCGTTGTATGAGCTTTGCTTTTCCTGGGAAGGCATTGCCGAAATATTTCCTATATGATTGAATATTGGTGCAAGGGAGGGGAGAAGTCAGGCTTGAGTAGAAGGGTTTTATCTGTAGCACCTGGAAATGGAGCTGGCATCAGTGGAAAGGGAGAAGGCTTGCTTACCTTCTGGTAGGGTAGGTGTATTTTATCAGGGGGCAGAGCAGGTGTCCACTTTTGAACATCTTGCATTTGACATGTCTGTTGGATAACCAAATGGAAATGTTGAATATGTGGTTCAATATTTGGCTCTGAACTTCCAAATATTATCTCTTTCTCTGGCACAGATATCTCTATCCCTGTCTCCATCATCTCCATCACCTCCATCTCTATCATCTTCATCTCCATCATCTCCGTCGTCTCCATCTTCATCATCTCCATCAGCTCTGTCTCCATCTCCATCTTCTCCATCTCTGTGTCTATCAACTCCACCATCTCCATCTCCATCCTCTCCATCTCCATTAATGCCACCATCTCCATCTCCATCCTCTCCATCTCCATCATCTCCATCCTCTCCATCTTCATCATCTCTATCAGCTCTGTCTTCATCTCCATCCTCTTCATCTCTATGTCTATCAAATCCATCTCCAACCTCTCCATCATCTCTATATTCATCATCTCCATCCTCTCCATCTTCATCATCTCCATCTCTATTAGGTCTGTCTCCATATCCATCATCTCCATCTTCATCATCTCCATCTCCATGGCCATCAAGTCCACCATCTCTTTATCCATCATCTCCATGTCCATCATCTCCATCATCTCCATCTCCATCATCTCCATCTCCATGTCCATCAGGTCCATCATTTTCATCTGCATGTCCATCAGTTCACCATCTCCATCATCCCTATCTCCATCTTCATCATCTCCATTATTTCCATCATCTCCATCTCCATGTTCACCTCCATCATCTCCATCTCCATCTCCATCATTTACATTATCTCCATCTCAATGTCCATCACCTCTACCATCTCCATCTCCATCATCCCCATCATCTCAATCTCCACCATCCCTATCTCCATCATCTCCATCATCTCGATGTCCATCAGCTGCATCGTCTTGATGTCCATCATCTCCATCAGCTCCATCTCCATCAGCTCCATCTTTAGCTCTAGCCTTAGCTCTAGATCTGGATCCACATTTAGATCCAGTCTATCTCTATTAAGAATATAGATTCCATCTATAGCTATGAGACAGGATGAGTTAATCAACAAAGTGAGTGGACAGAAAAAAAGGACCAAGTCTGGTGTTGGGACACGCCAATGTTACGAAGTCACTGACAGAGGAACCAGAAAAGAGGATAAAGAAAGAATAAGTAGTGGGTAGGAGCATGTACCAGTTAGGGTGTGATTAGAAAAGCAGCAGCTCTAGGACTGGTATAAAATATGGAATTTGTTATAAAGATTTTATTGTACAGAATTGTGGGAGCTGGTTCAACAGTTGACCGTCTCTCATGCTGGGTCTATTTTAGGAGTGCAGGAAGCTGAAGGAGAGGAGCTTTAGGCTTTCCTCATGCCACCCCTCTACCTCCCAGGAGGTGCACAGCTGAACAGCTGCAGCTGTGCCTGTACCCCCACACCAACCTTCTGGAAGCAAAAAGGACATGCCTCCTGCTTTATTGCTTCCCTCCAAGTCGAGCACAAAATATCTGGTGTGGCCCAATCTGTCAGCACTTTGAAAGCAGGGGATTTCAGGGAATGGAGTTCCAGCTTGGCTAAATTGACTCAATACAAGTCAACCACCAAGAAAAGCTAAAAAGCTGGGGTGATCTGGAAGCAAAGTAAATAAAATGATTTAAGGAAGAGAAAATGGCCACATATTTCAAATTTTCCTGATAAGATGAAGATTGAGCGTTGGTCAGAGGAGCACTGGGACGTCCCCTGTGGTGAGTGGCAAGGTGGAATGGGCGCAGACCGAGGAGCCGATGTGCTTTTCGCTGTCTGGGCTATTCCTCATCTGATTGCTCCAACGGAAGCAGGAAGCGAGGATTATCAGCTCCGGGAGGTGAAGGGGGTGTGGAGGTTGGAGGTTGGAGAGGGGATGAGAGGTGAAGTAATTCTTCAGTCGGGAGACTGAACAGACCCAGCATTTCAGCACGGTTGCCTGGCCACTAGAAGGACTCAACGAAGGTTCATGGCTGTAGTCTACAAAATAAACAGTTCCCCTCGAGCCTTGTTTTTAATTACTGAGAAAAGAAGTGTTACATTGCCGCAAGTTAGCATGCCTTTAAAAAATCTTGGGCTGGATGGCACCAGCAGCAAAATGCCATGCTCGGTGGACAGAGGCCAGGTCCCCTGGCCATCACTGACATCGGGCTCTGGGTAGTAGGGGCTCAGGTTTAATAATGGGCCCATAATAAAACTCATAACCTAAATTTGAAAGCCTCTCAAATCACTTAGTAAGGTGGAAATATAAGTGCAATTCTAATTATAAACTATGCAGAGAGATTAACGTACCTCATCAAATAATTTTTTTAGAGTAAGTGCAAACCGGAGCCTCAGTCCACCGATCTTCCCACTGTGGCCTCTTTATTGGTGCTGAAGGCTTTCATAGCTGGGGGTTTACACATTCATTAAGCAGCCTGCAAAGAGCAGCGCTCAGCGCATACCTTGCACACACTGGGATGAATCACTTCTTGGCACCGACTACATCACAGCCATATGCAGCTCATCTTATTTCGCTTTTTTTCTGTTTCTCCAGGCCACCCACAGAGTTTCATTCTTTTTGCCAAGTTACACCCCTATGCTTGGTTTAGAAACAAGACACAATATTACACTTCTGTTTTCACACTTAAAACACAGTAGAATAACATGGATTCCTGACCTCTCTTCAATTATATTTTTAGGAGCCAATGATTTGGGAATTGGGGAGGCCCTGAGGAAGGAGATAATAGAATTATTATTCAGATGGATATGTCCACCCTCCACAGTGTTTGAGGAGAACAGAACTTGTGTCCGGGGATCTTGCTTCTGCTCCCGGCTCTGTCCTGCCAGTCCCCGTGTCTCTCCCGCGAAGTGGGGCAGAGCCTGTCTTTGGGGCAAGAGCAAGGAAGGCAGGAAGAGCATGGCACCCATGCGTATGGAGGTCCGTGGGGGCGTCCGTGCAAGCTGAGACATCAGGACACGTTATTCTGAGAATAGTTCTCCAGAAAGTGATTCGTACGGGAACCCAGATGACTTGCCTAGAAAGTTAAATCCGTTCACTGAGTTCCCGTGGAGTCAGGGACAGTTGGTTTAGGAGGGACTGATGTCATGGTTGTCCCCACCAGTGCCTTTTTAGCCAAATCAAATGCCACTGCCAGTGTTGGAGTCACGTGTTTCCTCTTATTTCCAGAGAACTGAAAGTAGAATTCCGTCTTCTCACTCCTCGGTCCTCTGTCCGGCTTCTGCATCAATACAGTTTGATTTGTAAGTGGGTGACCAAAATCCTAATACTTGACTCGAAGACATAACAACTAGGATAGGCCAGAAGGTATGGTTTTGAATCTGAATTCGTTCCGACCCCCATTTATTTGTTCTGAATATGAACTTCCTGTCCCATTTAGGTCGCAGTGTAGAGTAGGCATCACAACGGACGCTTACTCATAGCTACTTTGACTCCCACATTACTGCCAGTGCTCACTGATCCCCTGAGAAGAGGCGTCATGGCAAGGACGGACACCAGGGTGGAACAGCCTTCTCTTCTGAGGCCAGACCCTTTGGAGAGCTAACACGTAAGACAAGACCCGACAGCAAACACACGTGGAAAAACGTGTCTCTGTAAGGACGACTGCGAGATCCGAAACACACCAGCAGTGTGTATGGAACGGTCACTCCTGAAAAGAGCAGAGAGTAGGACGGCCCTCGGAGAGTTTAGTAAAGCACCTCATCCGGCTCTTCGTCTTGCTTGGCTACTAGCCTGTCATAGTGTCTTGGCACCAGGGGCCCATGACCTTATCGCTTATGCATAGACGGCATTCGATCGGCAGCCCACGTTTCATTTATACTCGAATGAATAAGCCAGGGAAGGGCCAGGGTGCAGGGTTTATATACCCTTGACAGACAGAGGTCAGATGGCGGGTGGTGTCCCCCAACAAAATGACATCGATGGGAGGTGATGATGCAGGACATCACTAGCATGAAGTTATAATCCTGAGATTTAGGAGACCCAATCAGACCCAGGTCTTGAGTTCTATGTACGCCTTCCGAATTTTCTGGGTTACTTAGGATACAGGAAGCCAGTGGCCGGTTAGCACAGGGCTCCTGGATCGGAAACTATTTGTGTATCAGCTGACGTTTACCTTGTACCTGTGTGTGGCAAAAACACATGCAGGAGGATGGTAAGTTACTTAGTCAGAGGTGGTAAGCAACCAACATCAGTGAGGTCAACACGATTCCAACCAACATTGCCATAAATTTGTGTGGTGGCAGGTGGTAGCTACACTTCTCGTGGTGAGCATTTCGTAATGTATGTAGGTGTCGAATCAGAATCACTATGTCGTACACCTGAAACTAATATAACATTGTACATCAATGCTACCTCACATCAAAAAAACCAAAACCATTCCAGCATCATCTCTGAGGCCCCACCCCAGATCCCTGTAGGGTCACCTTGGTCTTCAGGGTTCTCACTAGCTCGGGGCCCTGAATCAGGAAGACATCACAGAAAGAATGTGCTCCTGGCTAAGCTCTCAGACTTGTAAGAGTTGAGCACGTTCTAAATTAAGAAGAACTTAGTCTCCAAACATGTGAGTTTATCATGCAGCTAAAGGGCCAGTGGTAATTAATTTGTCTTGTGACTGATGATTGTGGCTTTTGCACCAGTTCAAGCTGATCTTTGGAGTTCAGGGCACTCAATTATTTCTTACACATAAACAAGTCTCTTATTAAGCCTTTATTTACCTGCTTTGCACAGCAGTGCTTCTCAGTGAGATGCTAATGGTCTTCTGTCCAGCGCTCAGTGGTATCCAGATGTATGTAGATGGCATCCTTAGATCACCGGGAAAAGCCAATAATGAAATTATTGCCATGGGGGAAGAGCATACGTCTGGTATCATTGCAATTCCCAAGTTTCGTGAGTAGGGAAATGAGTATTACATGCAGAAAAGCAGAAAGAACCTGCACGTGCCTCAGCCCCAGGAACTGTTCTGGAACTTCCATCTCCTTTTTACAGATCTCACTCTGTTCTAGTGTCAGGCTGACACCAGAGATTAGCTAAAGAATATATGGGATATAAACCAGGTGTCCTATCAGTCACTGAGTACATATCTGCTGTTATATGTCTTCCCTTTATAATGATGCTCCAAAGACCACTCTTTCCGAGGTTCTCCCTACTCGATTAAACGCTAGTCATCTGCGAGAATTCTGCTCAGGGCTAATCCCCACGAGCTCCCCCGGGGAAGACTGTGGCCCAGTGCTAGCTGCGTCCACCCTTCACAGGGAAAGCCTGATGCTCTCCAGCTCAGACCCCACACTGGGTCCTGAGACAGGTCACGGGAGAAAGTCCCTGCCACGTCGTTACCACCTTCACTCGCAGTTTCCTTTCTCTCCCTCTTCACTGTGGCAATCTGCAAGTCAGCTTTTAAGGGAGGCAGAGAATGATTCTGTCCTGCACATATACTCACCCAGAGAGAAACCCAGAGCTCCTTCTAAACTCTAACGAGTTAAAAATATAAAAAATACACCGAGTTCCCATGTATCCATTTCACGGTACACTCAGGCAGAGCACGAGGGTGAACCCACCTGTGGTCTCAGTTACGTCTTATACATGGAATCACTGGCTCCCCTAAGATGAGTGGGGCACTGGGGGGCATCAAAGCCAGTCTAGCCTTCCGTTTGCTTTTAGCAATTACTATGTGCTGTCCTGCACTGTGAACTGTGCTTGCCAGGAGTCCGTCCATGACCATCAGACGCACATTTATAGTTCTGAACACCAGTGAGGATCACAGCCCTGATTCTACTTATTATTTTCTGGTGAGAATTCTCTGATCCCTGTTCACGTTAATATATGGAATCAGCTATGTGGGAGGGGGCTTGGATGATGCCTTGGTTCTCATCCAAACCCCAAGTCATGCAGAAGAGAGTGAACCCCAAGTCCATCATAGATCAACAACATCAGGTCAGAATCCGTGAGATGTCTGCTATTATGTAGCACGTGTTAATTATATATTTTATACTATGTAAAGTTTTCCTTTCTTGCTGTTAGAAATGTACAACATATATCTTTTGCAGTGCTATTTAAAGGTAACACATTGCCTATAACAGTTGTCTGGGACTTTGACTCAATGTAGTTACAGAAGCATCTCAGTACAGGGGGGTGGTAACTTAATTATCATGGAAAGTTGGGAAAAGAACAGAGGAGAAATTAATATGTAAAACACTCTCTTGTCCAGAAGTCAAAGTATGCCATGACCTACTTTGTATAAAGGTTTCAGAGTAGTGCAAATACATTTAAGGGGTGTGAGAATGGGGTCCTCAAGCTCAGTGCTCCCATGTGGGTTTTCAGGAACAAACTGTGTAAACTGAGAGCCATGTTCTTGCTGCAAGTGGATGGGGATGCACTTTGTGTGGGCTTAGCTCTGAGTCGCCCTGGGGTCAGCAGGTCATTCAGCCTGGCAGAAAGTATTTGAGAAACATTTCATTGTCAGTATGTGTAGTGATTATGTCAGGTAGCGAGATCAAATAATTGTAATGCACAAATCACAACAAATAATTAGAGAACATTAAAGGATACTAAATAATGTAGGTCAACCATGGCGGTAGGAATTAGGGAATTGTTCTTTTCTCTTTGTAAGTGGTCATGACATCCGTTTAAGAGACTCTCACCTACTTTAAAGTTCTATTTCACGTCTGCAACTTGCTGACCCAAATTAAAACTTCGAGTGTCTGCTAGGCTCAGCTCTGCTTACGCGGCATCTCCAGGGACGGAATGAGAAGTGTTTCTGTTATGTCCCACTTAACATACACATAAAGCAAAGCAAACAAAACACTCCCGAGGGGAATGAAAGGATGTGGGCCAGTGAAGTCCTTCCAAGCCACAGGTGAAAGAGCAGGTGTGTGGTCCAGGACTCTATCTTCCAGGGAATTCCGACAACAATGGGAATATATGTTCAGCTCCTCTCTTCTATGATTATGTTTTAGTACAAATTCACCTACCAATATATTATTTCCTTAAGGCAGTTCTGAAAGAGATCTTTTATTGCAATTTTATTCCATAACCTTCCTAAAACTATGCAAAATATCCCTTCTGTTTTTGTTCTGTTTTGCTTTGTTTCTGAGGGCTCCTGGATTTGGGGGCCATGCATCTCAATGATATGCAAACAGTTCTTTCTAAAGTTTCAAGTATTTATTTTTCTAGCTAAATTGGTTTCATTTTGCCACATTATTCTAAGTGTTCACCATGTGTAGTCACTGTGTTTGTCTATTCGCACACGTGTGTATCAGCCGGTATGGCGTAGTTCTCTGTTCTCCCCCCGCCCCCATTCCTAGATTATTACACCTGCTTTGCGTCTAGGAGTTAATTTACTTTTTTGTTAGAAACAAGGAGTCCTGAAGATACTACTTTTCATGCTTACAGCAATTCCATGTCTACTTGTAGCTCTATTTGTCAAGTTTAATTAATTCTTTAATCCTGGTGCTGCTTTTGTTTTACTAGCTAATATCTTGAACTGTTTTTAAATGGGCATAAATGTGCTCTGCTTGTTGACATGCTCAAGTGCCTCTTCTAAGCTGTTCTTACAAGCTACTGACAAATTTAAGACATTATTAGACTAGAAAATAATACTTTTTCCCGAGAAATCCAAATGCACTTAAATACAGCTATAACGTGTTCACACGTTCTGTGTGACGTGAGTATAAGGAAGTGATATCCATAATTTATGGGGGGAAGTATTTATGCTGTCCAGTGGAAGTCTTTCTTCAAAATTTACCAAATGGCAGGTGTTTCCCCCCCCTTAGTTACTCCAGGTTTTTCTTTTATGTCGGGTAAACCACATATGACTTTTCCACTAAACCCGGTGATAACCGCTGTACCCTCTTCAAGTGTCGGGTCCTGTGATATGTTAGTCTGTACCCGGAGAGGCAGACAGTCCTGTCATGTCGATAGATGTGTTCAAGAACCCAACCATGGAGGCCGTGACTGTCTGCAGTGTCCCCAAAAGGACCGACAGCCAAACGGGCTCCACGCCAGTCCTGTGGCTATTCTTGTGTTTCCGCCAGGTCCCCACTCTGACCCAGAAGCCCCCCACCCCCGCCAGGCTGCTGACACCCCTTGCTCCTATTTCCAGTGCCCACGGGCATCATGTCTTTACCAACGTCACCCACGCCTGGGGCCTTCCCCACCGGTGTCTCTTTCCTTGTCCCCCTCTCACTGCATAGAGTGCGCAGCACATATCCTTCCTGTGGGGAAAATTTATTTTCTGTCATTTTATATCCCCCCTTTCCTGGATCATTAACACATTGACCACACATTTATCACTTTTAAAATTACTACAACTGGATAAAGTTAACCACATCGTGTTTGCTTTCTTAAAGTGTCCTACTGACTGGGCAGTTCATTCCTTCACGTACTCCTTCATTTATTCATCAGTCAGTAGTTTACGTGCTGATGGCCCTTTCGGTGCCAGCCACGGGGCTGAGTGGGCAGGAGCTCAGCATCCAGGCCTGTAATGGGGTGAGGGCCCGAAGTGGACACAAACCAGGATTTGTTTCCTGCACGCGGGTCTGCTGTTGTCGGTCATTCTCAAATCTACTTGTGTGGCGATTTTCAAGTGGTCCCTTTTGACTTACTGGTTCTAAGCTTTGGGCATTAACTTATGGGGCACATCTCTAGTTTTGCTTAATTGGAGAAATCTGAGCCCTGGGGAGGGCGGGTGGGTGTGAAGGTGCTGCTTAGGCCAGAAGGAGCAGAGACCTCACTTTGCTCTAAGCACTAAGCTACACTGGGAAATTTTAGATGTCCGTGTGTCTTTTTGGCCCAAAGGAAACTCCGACCGCAGGTGCGCGCAGAGTAGACACAGTCACACAGGAGCTCAAATTGAGCAAAAGGCACAGAGGGTTCCTTAGGATCCACACAGCTGCCCCTGCTATGAACGCCCTGCCTCAGTGGGACACACTTGTGACAGTTAATGAACAGATACCGTCATGCTGTTACTAACACAAGTCCATACTCATCAGGGCTCCCTGTTTGTGCTGTGCTTTCTAGGGATTTCTTCCAAATGCATTTGTCATGTGTCCACTGTGACAATATCATGCAGAATGTGTTGTACGACTCTAAACGTCCTCTACAATCCACCTGTTTGTCTCCACCCCCACCACCAACCCTCGCCAGCCACTGATCTTGCTATGGTTTTGCCTTTTCTAGAATGACATGGAGTTAGAATCATGCAGTGTGCACCCTTCCAGATTGGCTCATTTCACTCGGTGACATGCATTTACAGTTCCTCCATGTCTTTCCATGGCTCGAGAGCTCGTTTCTTTCCAGCGCTCGATTGTACTCTGTTGTCTGGATGGACCACACTTGATTTTTCCACCACCTGCTGAAGGATATCTTGGCTGCTTCCAAGTTTTGCCAGTGATAAGTAAAGCTGTGAAAACATCTGTGTGTAAGTTTTTGTGTGGACATACCACACTCCTTTGGGACTGCTGGATCGTATGTTAAGAATAAATTTGGTTTTGTAAGAACCTGTCAAACCATCTTCCAAAATGTCCACACTGTTCTGCGTTCCCAGCGGCAGTGACGGAGCCTTCCTGCTGCCCCGCGTCCTTGTCCGCATTAGTGTCGTCAGCGCTTTGGATTTGGGCCATTCTAAGAGGTGTGTGTAATGGTGTCTTGTTTAAATTTGCATTTCCCCAATGGCACGTGATAAGGAGTATTTTTATATGCTTCTTTGCCATCTGTATATCTTCTCTAGTGAGGACTCTGTCAAGGGCCTTGACCCACAGTGGCTTGTTTTTAAACTATGGCTCTGACAATTAAGCCTCATGTATGAATTCTGATCAACCAAGGGCTTAAGAATTAATGCCATTGGAGAAGGCACTGGAGGCATCCCGTCATGTCCCTGGGCCTCAGATTTGTGGTCATGAAGCATGATGCCTGACCTGCAAGTGCCCCACGGCTTATTCTCCCCACCAGGAAAGCAAGGGGAGGTGCTGTGACCAAGGGCGTTAGTGAGCGGCTGTCAGAGCCCCATGCTCTTCCCTTAGTGGATGGCCCTGAGCCAAGCGGTCTGGATGGACTTTCGTGCTTCCCCAGCTGTGAGTCCACTTACCCCAGTGTGACTCGTTGCGAATGTTCGCTGATATTGGCTGTCTCTACACCTTTTGTGACTTCCCCAGCCTTTGCTAATAACCGTCAGGGCTGCCTCCCACCTCAAATCTTTATCTGAGGGCCTACCTTGGGGGCACCTGCACTAACAGAGCCTTCATACTCATATCATAAAAGCACACTTCTGTTTCCTTATGGTTGTAGATCAGCCTAAGAGGACAGATCTCTGTGAGGGTTTGGCTTGCTCTGTGAGTCTCTCATGAGTCAACATCACAGGAACCTTAATCATGTTTACTGCTCTCCATATGCCCTTCATTACGGCTAAATCTTTCTCGGACAGACTTCTGTTAGCACATACAGTACTGACTGGGTAGGAGCCATACTCCGACCTCCCAAGGCAATAGGAGAAGCGCATTCTCTTGAGGGTCTTTGAGAAGCCTTAGCTGCAGCCCTGTGGTCCTCGTTCCCACGTGCTTCATCTTTGTGCCTCTTACGAGGAAGCCACTCAGGTCGGGTTAAGGCCCCTCCTCCGCTAGTGGGACCGCACTTTAACTAGTTATATCTGCTGCATGAATGACGTGTCATTCTAAATAGGGGGGCTAAGCCTTCAACATGTGGTTTTTGAAGGGACACAATCCAACCCATGGCACATGGTAAAATAGGAGAATAGAAAAGTCACAAACGTTGAGTTAGTTGGTGAATAGCTACTGGAGATGTCACGTACACCATGATGGCTATGGTTAAGACTGCCCCATGGTGTGTTTGAATACTGCCAAGACAGTAGGTCCTAAAGTTCTCATCATGGGGAAGAACATGTTTTTTTCTTTTTTCTTTCTTTCTTTTCTTCTTCTTCTTTCTCTTCCACCTCCCCCTCCTCTTCTTCTTCCTCTTCTCCTTCTCCTTCCTGGTAACCACGGGAGATGACAGTGTTAACTAAACTCACTGTGGTCCTCATTTTACACCGTATGAAGTCCAGCCACCAGGCTGTACACCGTAGGGAGTGCTGTGGTCAATTCTATCTCGATACAATGGAAATGAAAAAACAGTACTTTGGCAAGGAAAACTCCACTAACAAAATTGCTAGGTGGAAAATACACTTTGACTAATGTTTCCTTATTACTGAGTATCAGAACTATTTTTTTCATACAGTATTTTGACAAATAATTCAAAAGTTATGTATCCATTCACATTCTATACAATGTGTATCTTAAGAGTTATATTTAAATGGGACTATATTTCAAATGTTGAAAAGCATTTCTTTTTTGGAAGAGGAAGGGGCAGAGGGAGAGAATCTTAAACAGGCTCCCCACTGAGTGCAGAGCCCTACGCAGGGCTCGATCTCACGACCCTGAGATCATGACCTGAGCTGAAACCAAGAGTTGGACGCTCAACTGACTGAGCCACCCAGGCACCACTGAAAGCATTTTTTTCCTACAAAATTCTACTCTAGTAGATATAAATTGTACTTTATAAAATTATTTACAATATTGGGCTAATTTAAATTACCCATACACAATGTTTTCTGGTTCTCTACTATTAGGTAACTTTTTGTCAAATTGTCTTTTCCTCAAAGTCAAGTTGAAAAATAATTGTAACTACTTCTTATTATTTGTCTTCCCCCTTTTCTTTTTTCTTATTTAGGGTCCTTTTTATTGAGGACCCTAATTATTACTAGTATTTCTTATGCAATGGCTTAGAAATCTTACAGTAGAATATTCCACATGAGGGAATAGAAAGTTCTTTTATTTTGTAGGACGAATTTGAGGAGGTGGAGTAAAAGCCCACAGGTTTTGAAATTTGTATAAATAAATTCCTCCTGGGACTAATTAAAAAAAAAAAAGTTTTCACTAAACGCTGGTACCGCAATGCTCACGTGCACATGGAACCTACGTGGTATCTGTAACTTTCTTTATGTTATTAAAGAGAGAGCATGACAGATTTTTGTAATTTTTTTTAAAAATCAAAAGCTCTTTAAATAGCCCCCTGGCAAATATTTAGCCTAGCGGCCTTAATTCTAATTTCTCAGTTAATATAAAAAATAAATATCTCTACAACTAGAGAGCCTTGTTTTCTAATGTTCAGAAATCCAAACAATGGATAATTTTTGTTTTTCTTGTAATTAAATTCTTATACAGACGCTAGTCCCTAAGCGTCCGTGCAGTCCCCCCACATGATTGAGCGGAGCTATTCCGGGCGTGCGCAGCGGAGACGAGAGTGTCGCTCACGCAGGCTTGTGTCCTGGTGTTTGCAGAGGACACAATCCACGGGCGTTTGCCACCTACACTGGTTGTCACACATGACTGGGTGATACCGGCGTGGACAGTGGGGCGCTGTGCTGTATGTGCTGTGGCTGCCTTCGGGGTTGATTTAGACAGATGGCAGGGTGTGAGAGCGGGACCCCGATGGGGCGCCGAGCAGACCGTGTTCCTGGACCCGTGACTCTGGGCAAGCTCCTCGGCCTCCTCGCATCCATTTCTTCATCTGAAAACGAGGCTGGAAATAGATGATTTAGTGAGTTTTTTGTGAAAATTCAATAAGGACACACCTGTATCACCTAAAACTCTTGTTAAATCGCTTTCACTGGGTCACCGTCGAGTGGGCAGACGGCGACATCCTGCAGTTTCCATATTGGCGTCTGCCTTAGTAGATAAAGGATGAAACGTGAATCTGAACAGAGGGGACTGACAGTGTTACTTACACATTTCACAGCCAATGAACTCCTTCGTCAAAATGGCTATTTTGCAGGCGTCGAAGATGGTAGTTTGGGTTCTCCAGGTATCTTCGAGCAGTTAGTGTTCCTGAGTGGAGTCCATCAGGGATGGGAGACGTGAGAGTAGCCTGCTCTTTACATATGATGGTTAGGTTGTCGAGTATAAAGCCGGAAGTTTCAACTACTTTGAGAAATGTATAATCTGAACTATTTTTAATTAAAAGTATTCATGTGTGCTGCATCATTCTAAAACGTACGATCAGCACGTATAAAGAGAAGGTGCTGAAAAGTGGACACGACTTTCATTTGGGGGAGTTTCTGAAATATTACTCTAGTAGGAATCGCTGTGAAACAACAAAGTCACAAGCAAGCGATGTGGATAGAGTGGAGCGTATGACTCTTGACTCGTATTCGTAAGGAAGGGAATTCAGGTGGAATTATGTGAAATTATTTATGCCACAAGCTCTGGTTTTGACTACAGATACCTTTCTCTGCAGGGTTGAAGGCAGCAGAGGACTTTAGATGTCAGGAAGAGGTCAGGGTTTTGGAAAGCTGCAAGGAGTCTGATGTGACTGGTGTAATTCAGTGTATCGGAGCCGGAGTCAGGACCGGCAGTTGTTCCCCCACCGGCAAATAGTCTCAGTCAGAGCTTGGGCAGACGGGTGAGGCTGAGGCGTGTGCTTTGTCAAATGAGCCCTGTTTCCTAGAATGAGTTGTCTGTTCAGAAATAAGTGGAGTGGCCAAGAGAAAAAATGAGCAGGACAGGAACAAATGGAGATCTTTAGTGCCAAGGTCAAGGGGGGCTTGGCCGATGAGGAAGGTGCTGGAAATACGTCTGTCCTCCGAGCTCATGTGCACCTGAGCTTACAGGGACATATGGGGTAAAGGGAGGGGGGTTGTGAGCATTCAAAAGCAGTCCATCCTGTTTGTAGGGTCTTACTGTATGACTATCGATTAGTCAGCGGCTGATTGATCCAGCAATTTTTCTGAAGATAGGATCAGCTGAATAGCTACTTACATTTGAGAGAAAAACAGAGACAGAAAAAAAGAATAAAAGTCTCCCTCTTTATTTATTCTTTACCCGTCATGTTATCTCAGCGATACTACGGGAGAGTTATGGTTACTTGTTTACAGAAATATTCATGAATTTCTGATCCGCGTTTGGGGGTCCGCAAGTCTGATGCCCAAATGAACAGTCCTTTAAATGCGCTCAGCAACAAGTATCTCAAGGTTATGCCCTATCCTGTTTTCCCCTTTATGTCATTTGTCACAACTATGGTCTCTGACATTTAGTTAATTAAATGTGCCCACAGTATCTGACTTGGCTGTGCAATTCCTCCGAGAATGTAATTTTTAAAGGTGGCAAGAAGAATGGTTAACCTTGATGAGCCAGTTAGCCACGGCAGCGTGCTATTCAAGAGAAGGGGAAAGATTAGAATGCGCGTGGGACGTGCACAAAGCCCCCAGACACAGCATGGCTGTGGAATACTTAGGATGCATGTGACGCTTCAAAATGCGGATGGCAGGAGAAACCACATGAGTCCCGGTTCCAGAAGCTGCCCCATGCCAGCCAGGGACCTCCGCACATGTTAATTTGATTTATTAAAGTTTTACGAAGGATTTCTACACGATGTTTTCGTTATTATGTCTGTTTGAAGAGTTTCCTTTGACATCGTGTTTAAATCTTTTTAAAAAATTTGATTTGGCAGTTTTTATGATGATTTTATAGAAGTCAGGCAACGCCTGGGAGCTCCTCCTGATTTCCAGCAGTCAGCTCAAACTAGGCAACATTTTCTGAAGAGGGATCGAAGCAGCGTTGGGTGGCCCGAGGACGGATGGGAGGCGATAGCACATTGTGGCCCAGCAGTGAGAACATTAACTCAGAGACGTGAGTTGAGAGACCGTCTCTGTGAGGGAGGGAGGCCTGGGCACAGGACTTTTGATGCCGAGGGTGGGTCTGGGCACGTTTGGGTGGTTTCTCACAGGCCAGGCCCAGAGTGTCTGTGTTTTTTCCAGCACAAGTCCTTCTGTCTAAAATCTCGTCCGCTTCTGTGTGAAGTCTGACAAACCCTGAGAGGGTGGGCTGGCCCGCAGTCCCCGCCCGTACCCTTGTTATCGTATTCGCTCCACTGCGTTTCTCTTGTGCTTCCCTGACTCCGCCGCATTGACCATCGGGTCCTGGAAGGAGGGGTGACTGTGGGGACCCTTCCAGCACGAACACTGGGCTGCTTCCGAGTCCCCTGCAGCAAATGAGACAGGGGCTAATAACCAGCTTCTGAAGTGGCAGGGTGAAAAAGATGGTCTGTGACCTGTTGTCCCGTGGAAGGGGGTGGTGTACAAGGGGCCAAGGCAGGAGTTACCCTCGAAAACCGTACCGAGACCAGTGTCACAGGAGGGTCGGTACTAGTGGGGCCTTGACCAGTTCTGACTTTTCTGTTCATATGAACGGACGGGGGTCACTGCAGGGTTTAGAGCAGACGTGTGATCTCGCCAGTCAGTGGCCGCTGTGTTGAGAGCAGCCTTGACTGTGCTGCTGAAGAGACAGGGTTCCAGATGGGCCAGGACGACCCCTGACTCCACTGCCATGCGGGTCGAAGGACGTTTGTGAGGACTGGACAGGTCAGGGGAATAATTTGTGCAGAAAGTAGCATCTTCTGGTGGATTGGGCATGGGTGGGGCAGAAAGAGAAAGTTCACAGATGTCCCCCAAACTTTTCGGCTCGAACAGTTGGAGGAAGGGAGTTGTCGACAGCCCGCAGGGGGCATGGGGATGCACCGCGTCTGGTGTGGGTCGGGGGAGGACGTGCTCACGGTTGGACGTGTTAACTTGCAAAATACAGAGTCAGTGAGGCAACTGGACATACGAGGCTGGACTGGGGGAGCATTTTTACTACCGGGGTGCGCATCTGGCATCTTGGCTCGGAGCTGAAGAGTGTGGCTCCTGCCTGAGCGTGGCTCTTCAGGCCTGACCAAAGGCCGCTGCAGGGCCTCACCTGGCAGCCCTCGCGTCCAGAGAAGCTGCCTCCTTGCACGGCCTGGTGCCCGGAGAAAGCACTGCGGCGTGTGGAGGGAGAGGAGCAGCCTTCCTGGCTCCGTTCCTCTGTCCACAGGTCTCCATAGCTCGGCCTCCGACAGAAGCTTTCCTCAGCCGGCCATGCCAAGACCCGAGCGGGAGAGGAGGGGAGTCCTGAGGACCCCCGATGGGTCCACCATTGCCCTTCCCTCTCCCTACATTGGCTTCCAGGCCCATGAAACTGCAAGAGCCCGTTTGCTCCTTCTGTGCTGAGACATCTGACCCTCACCCAGAGCTGTTCTTGGGGAAAATGGGCCAGGGGTGGAGGGAGGCCAGCCTTCTCTGGTTTGACCCCTGGTGGATGCCGTCCGGCAAATGAATAAAGGCTTCACTCTTGTGGTCATTGCAGCTGTGGCCTTAACCAGCTACTCCAACACCTGGCGGCTCCGCTCTCGACAAGACTGCGTGAGATGCCAAAGCAGTGAACAGAGGAGGGAGGGAGGGAGGGGATGGCTCGAAGAGCACTGGGCTCAACGCAGGCTCCGCTCTCGGAGGATGAGTGTGGGTGGCCTTAGTGGTATCTTGGACACTAAATGAAGAAAAAGCATGAGGAAGAAAAATAATCTCTTTAAAATGCTGCTGGGATGACAGAGAAGATTATGGATGCACATTGACCACTGGGCATGATAATAGGGCATCACCCGTGACCTGAAGGAGACCTGAGTCTTCGAGATGATGCTTTTGGAGGGCAGGCTGGACTGGTGTAGGAGGAACAGAGGAGGCGTCATGAACAGCTGGTGCAGGCTGCTCTGAGCTTTCTGCTCGGGAAGCAGAGCCACAAAATGGGGTCGGAGGTAGTGGGTGAAGTGAAGTCAAGACTTTTTTTGAGCATGGAGAAATAATATCTTGTTTCCTGTGGGGGTGAATGATCCTAGAAAGGGGGGATGATGATGCGGAGAAAGTGGGGCACTGCTGGGACCATGACCTCGAGTAGGCAAGACCAGCTGAGACGCGTTCTGGATAGAAAGGCCGAGTGTTCCTGCGTCAGGAGTCTTCCCCTGGGCAGAACAGGTGTGGGGAGTCTGTGAAAGCTGTGCTTTGCAGCAGCTAACAGTGGGGAAGGCAGAACTCAGGGTTTAAGAAGTGGCACTCGCGGAGAATTTTAAAGGTTCTTCTTCTAAGCATTACCCTAGTACTCTGCCAGTTAGTTACCCTAAAAATCAACATACATAACTGCAGGCTGCCCCATAGCCCCTTACACACATGTTCTCAGTCTAGGCTGAAGAGCAAGGGGCCCCGTGAGGAGTAGGATTTTTACAGCTACTAAATGGCACTGGATAATCCCACGAAGATGGCCTTCTGTGCCTGTGAAAGAATTGTTCCCTAGAGGGAGAAACTTTGGCTTTTGGAGCACTGGTCAGGATTTCCAGCTGTGCTGGGAGAGGCAGCCTGCTTGTGAGTCTTGGTTACTCCTTGTACGTGAACCCAGAGGCTCAGGCTATCACTTGCTAACACACTTTTGTTGGTAGTTAGTAGCTCTGTCATGTTGCTGTCTCTGTGCTTTTTGGCAGAGACTAAGGAACATTATAAAGTTGAATTTGCATTATGTATTCACTGCTAATTTGGCACCGGCATCCGTAGCACTGGTGTTATTTAACACAGAATGCTATTTGCAGAATTCTATAAAGTGGCCTCAAATCGCATGCTTCTTGAGCAGTAGGACACAAAGAACAAAAAAGAAAAAAACAGAGAACACATTCTTCTAGTAAAATTCCATAAAGGTTTCTGATAAAAAGGAATTTTATTTTAAAAACAAGACTTGTACTCATGTGTTATCTCAATCATCCGGCTGGCCATCTTTGAAAATTACAGATTTCAAATGCACTTTGTTTTGTGTGTGTTCTGTGAAGGACTGATTCTAAAATGATGCACTAAAATATTGTTTAAAAATGTGTTAGCTGTTCAAGGGCAAAGCTTGACCTGAAATTATTTTCTAGCGTTCAAAGCAATTAGCAGAGCATTAGATATCAATCGAATCTTTAATATATATTTAATGATTTTATCACGTATTCTCTTGAAAGAAACATCACTTGACAATAATAATTTTGGACAATGAACTTTGTAGTCCAGTGAGTTATTACAAATAAATTTTAGACTAGCAGTGATGAGAACCGGGGTGTGGGGATGGGCTGAGTTGCTGGAATTTGGGAGCAGCTGAAGGAAAAAGTGCAGAAACCAAAGGACGAATCTGGCTGGAAGTGTTGGAACAACTTGAACATGAAGGAGTGAGAGAGCAATGCCACCATCAGGTACCATATTGATGAAGATGATGCCTGGACTTTTTATTCCTAGTGGCGGTCAAGTATCTCAGAAACGTTAACCCACAGCTTTGAATTTCAGTCTTACTGAAGAATACATATGGTTTGGCACAGTGTTGAAGGGAGAATTGTAACAGAGGGGGAAATGAGAATGAAGGTCAAAACATGGCTAAATCAGTATTAAAACTTAATTAGGATAGATTTCTGTTGCTAGCAACAGGGCAGAGTATGTATCCCGAAAAAGACCCACAATCACTCACTTTTGTGTGTATCACAACAAAAGGAATGTCAGCCAACATCCGAGGAGTAAGTGCGGGCAGAAGCTGACACTGCCTTTAGGGTAAATATTCACAACACACAGACATTTGACGATATCTGATATGAACGATAATCAGATTCAAGGCTAGTACTCAACTTTGACTTGGAAGAGGACGTGCGGAGTCTGAGGCCTTTACTCTAAGCTGAGATACTCAAAATAATTCATGTCCTCAGTGAAAGAATGAGGTGGAAACAGTCACCCTGCCAATAAAAGGCACCTGAGAGGAAATGCGTTGTCCCTTAGGAATCTGGGTCAGAATCAATAATAATAGAGTTACATTGTCTTCAAAATCTCTTTCCTATTATGATAGAGCCTACATTTAGTTCTGAAACCCAGACATTCTGCATGAATCAGACCCCTGGTCATTGTTCTAAAAATCTGTAAGTCATCTACACATAAACAGAAATCATAATAGGAGGTAAAATGCTTAAGAATTTTCCCCCAATCAATTAAAAATATTTTGTTAGCAATATATAGCTGTTTATTGGCCAGGAACGTGGTATCTCAGCTTCTGAAAAATTCAAGAGGCATATTCCTGTGCAGACGCTTCAGAACTTTTCAAAATGTCTACACATGTAATGTTCAACCAATTTTATTTTTAATGTAACTCAGAACATTTCTCATATTTCATCTTGTTGATAAAGTTTTGAGTTTAAGATATGTGCACATATTTTTTCTATAAAAAATCAGCCAAAAATGGTATTAAAAGGAAAAATATTTTATGGGGCGCCTGGGTGGCATAGCGGTTAAGCGTCTGCCTTCGGCTCAGGGCGTGATCCTGGCGTTGTGGGATCGAGCCCCACATCAGGCTCCTCCGCTATGAGCCTGCTTCTTCCTCTCCCACTCCCCTGCTGTGTTCCCTCTCTCGCTGGCTGTCTCTATCTCTGTCAAATAAATAAATAGAATCTTTAAAAAAAAAAAAAAAAGGAAAAATATTTTATAAAGTTTCAAAACTAACATAAGGGCATTCACCAGGAAGACATTCTGCCAGTTTAGTCTGTTGCAAAATTTCATAACTGTGGGCCAATTCTGGCTTGGGTTAGAAGCTCAAATTTAGGGGCACCTGGGTGGCTCAGATGGTTAAGTGTCTGCCTTCAGCTCAGGTCATGATCCCAGGGTCCTGGGATTGAGTCCCACATCAGGCTCCCTGCTCAGTGGGGAGTCTGCTTCTCCTTCTCCCTCTGCCTGCTGCTCCCCCTGCTTGTGTGCGTTCTCTCTCTTTCTCTGTCAAATAAATAAAATTAAAAAAAAATAGAAGCTCAAATTTATACTATCCATATAGCATCCATCAGTGATTATTCAGTGAAAGAGAAACCACAACTTTAGGTATTGCACACAGAGGAAATACAATGCAGAGAATGATGCGTTACTTCAGAGATTTAAAAACTATTGGACAATACCGCTGTCACTATGGCCAAGGAAGTGGAGAGAGAAATGGCATTTCTCAGAGTCCATGATGCCCAGATCCATGAACAGCTGAGGCTGCTGGGGTATTGATGGACCACTTCTGTGCAGGAGTCAAGGAACAATCCTACCAGCAGTGCAAGAACCGAGGGGATTGTATAATGTTCCTGTATAATATTGCTGCTGCGGCCACACCAGAGTCCAAGAACACATTCTGCATTGGTCTGCATTTCCTGGAAAGCCACCAGGAGCTGGCACTCTATTGGCACAGCCATAAGTAAGAAAATGCTTTTTTCTCCTTATTGCCATTGTGTCTGTACTAGTGCCTCCTGCTGGTTCTAGGTCTGTTCTAGGTCCGTTGTAATACCATCTATATATTTAACGGTGTTTAAATTACAACCATAGTGGTTGCCGATGATCTTTATATAAAACAGAATGGGGAAGGAGTGGACTAAAGGGAAGAATTCTTAAATATGTGAAACATATACATAACAAAGGGAGGGAAAAAAATGTGTCCTTTACAGTTTGTGTCTGCTCAAATTGGTGTTTACCCCATGACTGATTCCAAGTTTTCTTTGCTCTTGGCTGTCCCTTTGGCTAGAATTTCTTAACTAAGGTATGTCCAGTGTTTATGTTTTCTATCTCATATATGCTTTCTTCATAAAAGAAACAGTGATATCTGAAATGATCCTAAAACGTGCCCCCTCCAAAAGAAAAAAAAAAGGAACTCAACTGTTGGTTGTTTGCTGTGATTGATAAGAGCATCCGCTAAGCACACAGTATGTGCTAGCTTTTTGTGTTCAGAATTGTGCATGGATTGCTTAATTTTACTTTTAAGAACTACCCTATAGAGTATTTTTAATAGACTTCGTTTTTTAAAGGAGTTCTAGGTTCACAGCAAAATTGAGGGGAAGGTACAGAGATTCTCATATACCTCCCCCCCTCCATAGCTCCCCCATTATCAACATCCCCCATCAGATGGCACATTTGTTACAAGTAATGAACCTATGCTGACATGTCATCATCATTGTAAGTCTCTAGCTTGCATTAGGGGTCACTCTTGTTGTTGAGCCTTCTATGGGTTTATACAAATATACGATAGGTATCCACTAATATAGTACCACACAGAGTATTTTCACTGCCCTAAAAATCCTCTGTGCTCCACCTGTCCATCCCTCTCCTATCCCCAACATCTGACAACCACTGATTTTTGTACTGTTTCTATATACTTGTCTTTTCCAAAATGTCATATAATTGAGATCATGCAATATGCAGCCTTTTCAGATGGTTTCTTTCACTTAATAATATGCATTTAAAGATTCATCAGTGTCTTTTTCTGATGTAATTGTTCATTTCTTTTTATTGCTGAATAATATTGCATCATACAGATTTATCATTTGTTTATCCTTTCAACTGATGGATATCTTGGTTGTCTCCAGTTTTAGGTGATTACAAATTAAGTGGCAATAAACTTTCACTTGCAGGTTTTTGTGTGAGCAGAAGTTTTCGAATCAGGTGGGTAAATCCTAAGACTGTAATCACTGGATCATATTATGAAACTGTTAACTTTGTCAGACACTGAGAAATGGTCTTCCAAAGTTATTGTACTGTGTTACGATCCTCCCAGCACCACCTACCATTTGGTATTGACACTTCTTCAGATTTAGTCCATAGTAGTCATGTAGTGGTAACTCATTTTTGTTTTAGCTTGCAATTACATGATAACAAATGATTTTAAGGCTATTTTCATGTGCTTATTTGCACCTGCTTTTCATCTTTGGTGAGGTGTTCAGATTTTTTGCACATTTTCAATTTTATTGATTGTCTTCATATTGTTAAGTTTGAAGAATTCTTTGTACCATTTGGATATGAATCTTTTATAAGACATGTGTTCTATAAATATTTTTTCCAGTCAGTGATTTGTCATTTCATTATCTTGATAGTGTCTTCAGAGAGCAAAGGTTTTTAATTTTAATGAAGCCCAATTTGTCAGTTTTTTCTTTCACGGGTCATGTTTTTTATGTAGTATCTAGATCTCATTCCCAGGTCATGTGGATATTCTCTGGTGTTTTCTTCTCAAAGTTTTATTATTTTGGGTTTTACACTTAGGTCTACGTTACATGTTGAATTTTGTTGCTGGTGTTGAAATGTGTAAGTTCGATGTTTGCATTCTTTTTTTCTTTTTCCTTTTACTTGTGCATGTGAACATTCGATTGTTCCATCACCCACTGTTGAAAAGACCATCCATTCTTTGTTGAATTGCCTTTGCTACTTTGTTAAAGGTCAGTGGACTGTATTTATCTGAGTCTGATTCTGGACTCTCCTTTCTCTTCCATTGATCTATTTGTCTCCTCTTATGCCAATACAACTCTGTCTTGATTATTGTAGCTTTATAGTAAGTCTTGAAGTTGGATAGTCAATATCAGTCAATATTATGCTGGCTGTTCTGGGTCCTTTGCCTCTCTCTATAAACTTTAGAACAATTTGTTAATCCCACAAAGTAATTTGCTGGGATTTTGACTGGGATTGCATTGAATTTGTACATCAAGTTGTGAGAACTGACATCCAACAATACCGAATCTTCCTATTCATGAAGATGGAATATAGTCTATTAATTTAAATTTCTTTGATTTCTTTAATCAGAGTTTTGTAGTTTTCTAAATACAGATATTGTACATAATTTGATAGATGAATACCTATGTATTTAAGTTCTATGCTATTGTAAATTATATTGTGTTTTAAATTCAAATTGCAATTATTTTTTGATAGTATATAGGAAAGCAATTGATATATATATATGTATATATATACATATGTGCATAGATAGATAGATAGATAGATAGATAGATTAACCTTTAGTCCTGCAACTTGCTCTAATTATTTGTTAGTTGTAGGAGGTTAAAAAAATTATTTTTGTCAATGCTTTGGGATTTTCTATGTAAACAGTGATGCCATCTCAGAACAAAGACAGTTTTATTCCTTCCTTCACAATCTGAATACCTTTTATTTCCTTTTCTTATTGCACTTCCAGAATGATATTCGTTAACAGTCCTGAGAAGGGACACCCCTTACTTTGTTCCCAGTCTTAGAAGGAAAATGCTCAGTTTCTCAGCATTAAATGTGACACTGGCTGTAGGTTTTTTTGTAGACGTTCTTTATCAAGTTGGGAAAGTTCCCCTCTATTGTTCATTTGCTGAGAGTTTTTCATAACTGGGTATTGAATTTTGCCACATGCCTTTTCTGCATCTGTTGTATGGTCATAAGACTTTGCTTAATTAGCTTGTTGATGTGATAGATTACATTAAATTATTTTTAAATGTGGAATATGCCCTGCGTATCTGGAAAAGAATCCCATTTAGTTGTGGTGTATAAATCTTTGTAGACATTATTGGAATCAATTTGCTAATACTATGCTGAGGAATTCTGCACATATGTTCATAAAAGCAGTTGGTCTCTATTTTTCCTTTCTTGCAATATCTTTATCTGGTTTTGGTGTTTGAGTAATGCTCGAGTCATAGAGAGAGTTAGGAAATATTCCTTAACTTCTATTTTCTAGAACAATAGTGTAGAGAATTGGCATCATTTTTTCTCAAGTGGTTGATAGTATTCTGTTTTGGAAGATGACAATTGATTCAAATTTTAAAATATGTATAGGCCTGTTGAGATTATCTAGTTCTTGTTCTATGAGTTTTAATAATTAGTGTCTAAGTAAGGAATTGATACATTCCTCATTGACCCATCTCCTCTAAGTTACCAAAATTATGGGCTCAGAGTTGTTTATAATATCCATTTATTACCTTTTTATTGTCTATGGAATCAGTAGTGATGGCCTCTCTTTCATTTCTGAGATTCGTAACTTGTGTCTTGTCTTTTTTTTTTTACTTAGTTATCTTGGCTAGAGACTTATCAATCTTACTGATCTTTTCAGAGAACCGACAGTTTCATTGACTTTCTCTATTGATTTACTGGTTTTAATTTCTTTGATTTCTGCTCTATTTTTATTTTTTCTTTCTTCTGTTTGCTTAAGGTTTAAACTTCTCTTTCTCTAGTTTCCTAAGGTCCAAGCTTAGATTATTAATCTCAGATCTTTCTTCTTTTCTAATATGTGTATTTAATGGCAGGCATTTCCTCATAAGTACTACCTTGCGTCATCCCACAGATTTTGATAGAAAAGTTGTGCTTTCATTTTCATTTAGTTCAAAAGACTTTTGAAAATTTTTCTTGATGCTTCTTCTGTGACCCACATAATATTGGGAAGTGTGAGTTTAATTTTCAAATATACGGGAATCTGCCAGCCATCCTTCTGTCACTGATGTCTAGTTTAACCCCATTGTGGTCTGCGAGCACACTTTGTATAGTCTCTCGTACTTTAAATTTGTTGGGGTGTGTTTCATGCTCCAGAAAGCAGTCAATCTTGGTGAATGTTCCGTGTGACCTTAAGAGGAATGTATTTTCTGCTTCTGAATACAGCGTTCAGTAACTATCAGTTCTATCAAATTGACTGACCGTGCCCACCATGTGGGTTTCGGAGACCACAGCTCCTCTGCAAGTCCAGGAGTTAAGGAGTGAAAAAATCTGCAGGGAGTTCAACAAACTGGAAAAACATTCAAAGCTGTAAGGAGGAAATCAAGGAAGGATGGAAATGAATCGGATTGTCATGGAAAGTGTGTTTGGAAATAAAAGCAGATCATACAGGAGAGATACATTTGAAAAAAGTTGTGAGTGTTTTCTGAAAAGTCTTGCGCTACAGAGGGAATTCATGGAAAGTAGACTTTTTAAAATTGTCTAAACAAGTTGTAGTTTGAAAGAGCTTGTTTCATTTTTAAATGAAGATGCATTTTATTGTGGTAATTCAGCCTTCCATCCAGCCATGCTGTTGAGATTTTCTTTTTTCTTTTCTTTTTTTTTCTTCCTTTAATTAATTAATTAATTAATTTGTTTATTTTGGTGATTTTCTGAACTAACAGTACACAGTAACTTGTCAACCAGACTGTCCTTAATTCTGAGTGTTACCCTACATGACCCCATGTGTTTATTTTTAAAACTTTCTTATTATCCCAAGTAGTTTCTGGCCCTAGCCCTTTACTCTTACTTTTGGATTAAATATATCCTAAGGAGATCAGTCAGCAGCCAGTCTTTAACTCCATAAGCCTATTTTATCTAAAAGCTCACTGTGCCCCGACCTCTAAATGATTGTTCTCAGCTTCGTCTTTGGGCCACGTAGGATGGGCTTTTTACATGGCTAATGCACGCAATCCTCCTGAGATGGAACGGTGCCGGGAAGCCATTAAAGTACGCTCTCCCCTTCATGCTGTGCATGAACTCCACCTGCTTCAAATATTTAGTCAGTCACTCACTCAGCTGCACTTTGCAGTATTAATTGTTATGAGTTCATAATTCAATATATTATTAATGGCAACACTGTAAGAGACAAAACCTTTGTCCACAATTTCAGAAGAGATGGGTATTCTTAGGGGAGGTGAAAGGCTTCAGAGTAGATGGTGTGCAGCGGTGTTGATATAATTTCAGTGGTGGTTCTGTGAGGAAGGGATTCTATCAATGCCGGAGTTACGGGAAACATCTTATTTTGCTGTTGTACATTAATTAAAAGACATGAGGGCCCCAAGTTCCTGTAAATTGTTTGCGAAAAATAAGAAGCATCTACCAAAATAGTGTCAGATTTACTTGGGAAAAATGCAAAAAATTGTGGACTATAAACAGTGCAAAATTTAACTATTGTATCCATGAGCATATTTGGCTTGTTGCAAATTTTCCAGCAAATCATTCTAGACCGAACTTTGTGCTGGGTTTATTTAGAAGGATTTATGAATCTCAGCTCTTGAACTCCATGTTGAAATAAAGTAGCAGTTTGTTTCAAGGAGAGTGAGGTTGGCATTTAGTGGGTAGTTATTCTACCATTAAGAGCAGGGTAACCATTTCTCTTATGGCATCTCTAGAAAATTCTCTAGGCAACATCTATAGACTGCTCAGCATTGCAACATGTCCAAGACCACTTAGAGAGTATCCCCTTTTATAGACAAATAATTGTGTCTAAAACAATTAGTAGTGATACTAATAAGCATTATTGAAGAGCATTTACTATTTTACAGTACATTTTCTAATATTCAGTATCTTAATTCATTCACTCCTTAAAACAACCCTGTGAGAAGCAGGTATTGTCAACCCTCCCATTTTGTAATTGAGGAAAAGGAAATGCCATGAGGTTGTAACGTGTCCAGGTTATAAGCCTGGAGGAGCCGTGGGCCAGAACACACAGACAGTTAGGGTCCAAGGCTGGAGCTCATATGTCTGCAGTGGGCTGCCTCTCGTCACATCACTACCTGTGCCCAGAAATATGGAATGACTCACCCAAGGTCAAATAGCTTATTTAAAGCAGTAAAGACTCGCAATGTTACTCTCTTTGCCCCGGACCTGTTCTGTTGTCTGTGAGCTCAGCTAACTAACTTCTCAGCCTGAATTCTGAAAACTCACATATGAATAAGTAATTTCTTAGCCCAGTCTTCAGTGTTTATCTGCGTATTGGTTAGGCTTGGTGTCTGTAGTTTTCCTGCTGATATTTATTTCTTTTGGCACTTCTTTTTGCTCACATTGGCTTATCCCCAAGGATAATGGAGCCTCAGAGAAAGGAATTCTATCTCACCTTCTCCCGTGAACCCCCCCGCACCTGCTCCTTCTCGCTCTGTCATCCCTTTTGTTGGTTTTGGAGATGGGGCTTTGGCAGTTTTTCTATGTCCTGTGGGTCAAATTATTATTTTGAAAAGACTTCCAAAGTATCTTTTAAGAAAAGACAGCATTTTATCAGTCCCGTATCTATTCAAAAAATCCACTTCCACTTTAATCACTCCCTATAAAAATTTTAATGACCATACATCAGCCGAGCTACGGGAGGGTTATTAAAACAGTGCCATGAATAATCCCCAAAGTCCTTTCTACTTCCTGAGAGCCAGTGATGGCAACAGATAATAATAATTTAACACATTTCCCGGCATTAGCTGGCTCAGTGAGAAGCCGTCCCACTTGGCATGCAATCACTTCTTCAATCAGACCTGGAAGGAAACCACACAGAGCTGGCTCAGTGTCACCCCATCTCATTATACCGCGAACGCAGCAGTGGGTCAGATCTGTAAGGGAGATAACAGGTGAGCGGTTCTCACTGTGTCGTTGAGCCTACCAAATAAATACCTGGTCCGCTTTGAGGCTGCGCTTAAGTGAAATGAAATTTAATGGGTGTCATTCTCCTTGTGTTGAAGTGTCTTAATTCCTGTGACTAAAAATAGTGGATTCACTAGCCACCTGTTTGTTCTCACATGAAAACTGTAGTTTCTCTGAGCAATGAAGGCTGTGGATTTTCCTCAGATTAATTCCATCCCACCACATCTTCAGTAATTTTGAAGGGATTATACAGCGCATACAATCTTGGTTAAAATTTCTGCCTGTTGTTTGAAATCTTCTAACATTTATCCTTTCAGGATTCAGGTTCTTCTGGAGCAATGATGTGGGGTTGGATGGTTGCATGTGATGTAATTACAGTGAAAAAAAGGGGAGAACTGGGAAGACAGGAAAGCAGCAAGTACAGCATTACTGCTGCCTCTGGGCCCTCAAATGATGTCTCCTATGAAAAATTTTGGGCACAACCTTCTTCTTCTTTTTTTTTTAATGTTTTTTTATTATATTATGTTAGTCACCATACAGTACATCCCTGGTTTCTGATGTAAAGTTCGATGATTCATTAGTTGCGTATAACACCCAGTGCACCATGCAATACGTGCCCTCCTCACTACCTCAGTTTGTTTCTCATAGTCCATAGTCTCTCGTGGATCATTCCCCCTTCTGATTACCCCCCTTTCTTTATCCCTTCCTTCTCCTACCGATCTTCCTAGTTCTTATGTTCCATAGATGAGAGAAATCATATGATAATTGTCTTTCTCTGCTTGACTTATTTCACTTAACATTATCTCCTCCAGTGCCGTCCATGTTGCAACAAATGTTGAGAATTCGTTCTTTCTGATAGCTGAGTAATATTCCATTGTATATATGGACCACAACTTCTTAATCCAGTCATCTGTTGAAGGGCATCTCGGTTCCTTCCACGATTTAGCTATTGTGGACAGTGCTGCTATGAACATTGGGGTGCATATGGCCCTTCTTCTCTTCACTACGTCTGTATCTTTGGGGTAAATACCCAGTAGTGCAATGGCTGGGTCATAGGGTAGCTCTATTTTTAACTTTTTAAGGGACCTGCACACTGTTTTCCAGAGTGGCTGTACCAACTTGCATTCCCACCAACAATGTAGGAGGGATCTAAGTGAAATAAGTCAAGCAGAGAAAGACAATTATCATATGATTTCTCTCATCTATGGAACATAAGAACTAGGATGATCGGTAGGGGAAGAAAAGGATAAAGAAAGGTAGATCCTTCTGTCAAAATCTCGTCCGCTTCTGTGTGAAGTCTGACAAACCCTGAGAGGAGTGGCTGGCCCAGTCCCCGCCCGCTACCTTGTTACTCCCGTTGGCCACTGCGTTTCTTTGTGCTTCCTGACTCCGCCCGCATTGACCCGGAGTCCTGGAAGGGAGGGGTGACTGTGGGGACCCTTCCAGCATGACAACACTGGGCTGCTTCCGAGGTCCCCTGCTGCTAAATGAGACAGGGGCTAATAACCAGCTTCTGAAGTGGCAGGGTGAAAAAGATGGTCTGTGACCTGTTGTCCGGGAAGGGGTGGGCGTACAAGGGGCCAAGGCAGGAGTACCCTCGAAACCGGATACCGAGACCAGTGTCAGAGGGTCGGTACTAAAGGGGGCCTTGACCAGTTCTGACTTTTCTGTTCATATGAACGGACGGGGGGTCACTGCAGGGTTTAGAGCAGACGAATGTGATCTCGCCAGTCAGTGCCGCTGTGTTGAGACAGCCTTGACTGTGCTGTCTGAAGAGACAGGGTTCAGATGGGCCAGGACGACCCTGACTCCACTGCCATGGCCTGCAGTCGAGCGTTTGTGAGGAACTGGACAGGTCAGGGAATAATTTGTGCAAGAAAAGTACATCTTCTGGTGATTGGGCAGGGTGGGGCAGAGAAGAGAAAAGTTCACAGATGTCCCCCAAACTTTTCGTTTCGAACAGTTGGAGGAAGGGGAGTTGTCGAGCAGCCCGCAGAGAGGCATGGGAGATGCACCGCTCTGGTGTGGAGTCGGGGAGGACGTGCTCACGGTTGCGACGTGTTAACTTGCAAAATACAAGAGTCAGTGAGGCAACTGGACATACGAGGCTGGACTGGGGGAGCATTTTTACTACTGGGTGCGCATCTGGCATCTTGCTCGGAGCTGAAGAGTGTGGCTCCTGCCCACGAGCGTGGCTCTTCCGGCCTGACCAAAGGCCGCTGCAGGGCCTCACCTGGCAGCCCCTCGTCTCAGAGAAGCTGCTCTTGCACGGCCTGGTGCCCGGAGAAAGCACTGCGGCGTGTGGAGGAGGAGCAGCCTTCCTGGCCTCGTTCCTCTGTCCACAGGTCTCCATGGCCGGCCTCCGACAGAAGCTTTCCCTCAGCCAAGCCGATGCCAAGACCCGAGGGAGATGGGAGGGGAGTCCGCAAGGACCTCCGATGGTCCACCATGTGCCTTCCCTCTCTCCTACATTCGGCTTCCAGGCCCAATGAAACTGCAAGAGCCCGTTGCTCCTTCTGTGCTGAGACATCTGACCCTCACCAGAGCTGTTCTTGAGGGAAAATGGGCCAGGGGTGAGGGAGGCCAGACCTTCTCTGGTTTGACCCTGGTGGATGCCGTCCGGCAAATGAATAAAGGCTTCACTCTTGTGGTCATTGCAGCTGTGGCGCTAGCAAGCCATACTCCAACACCTGGCAGCCGCTCCGACAAGACTGCGTGAGAGCCAAAGCAGTGAACAGAGGAGGGAGGGAGGGAGGGATGGCTCGAACGAGCACTGGGCTCACAACGCAGGCCCTCAATGGAGGATGAGTGTGGGTGAGCCTTAGTGGTATCTTGGACACTAAATGAAGAAAAAGCATGAGGAAGAAAAATAATCTCTTTAAATGCTGCTGGGATGACAGAGAAGATTATGGATGCACATTGACCACTGGGCATGATAATAGGGCATCACCCGCGGACCTGAAGGGAGACCTGAGTCTTCGTGATGATGCTTTTGGAGGGCAGGCTGGACTGGTGTAGGAGGAACAGAGGAGGCGCTCATGAACAGCTGGTGCAGGCTGCTCTGAGCTTTCTGCTCGGGGAAGCAGAAGCCACAAAATGGGGTTGAGGTAGTGGGTGAAGTGAGTCAAGACTTTTTTGAGCATGGAGAAATAATATTTGTTTCCTGTGGGGGTGAATGATCCTAGAAAGGGGGATGATGATGCCGGAGAAAGTGGGGCACTGCTGCAGGACCATGACCTCGAGTAGGCAAGACCAGCTGAGACGCGTCTGGATAGAAAGGCCGAGTGTTCAACTGCTCAGGAGTCTTCCCCTGGGCCAGAACAGGTGTGGGGAGTCTGTGAGCGGCTTTGCAGCAGCTAACAGTGGGGGAAGGCAGAACTCAGGGTTTAAGAAGTGGCACTCGCGGAGAATTTTACAAAGGTTCTTCTTCTAAGCATTACCCTAGTACTCTGCCAAGTTAGTTACCTAAAAATCAACATACATAACTGCAGGCTGCCCCATAGCCCCTTACACACATGTTCTCAGTCTAGGCTGAAGAGCAAGGGGCCCCGTGAGGAAGTATAGGATTTTTACAGCTACTAAATGGCACTGGATAATCCCACGAAGATGGCCTTCTGTGCCTGTGAAAGAATTGTTCCTAGAGGGAGAAGCTTTGGCTTTTTGGAGCACTGGTCAGGATTTCCAGCTGTGCTGGGAGAGGCAGCCTGGTTTGTGAGTCTTGGTTACTCCCTTGCACGTAACCAGAGGCTCAGGCTAATACTTGCTAACACACTTTGTTGGTAGTTAGTAGTCTGTCATGTGTTGCTGTCTCTGTGCTTTTGGCAGAGACAGAACATTATAAAGTTGAATTTGCATTATGTATTCACTGCTAATCTGGCACCGGCATCCGTAGCACTGGTGTTATTTAACACAGAATGCTATTTGCTAAAATTTATAAAGTGGCCTCAAATCGCATGCTTCTTGAGCAGTAGGACACAAAGAACAAAAAAGAAAAAACAGAGAACACATTCTTCTAGTAAAATTCCATAAGGTTTCTGATAAAAGGAATTTTATTTTAAAAACAAGACTTGTACTCATGTGTTATCTCAATCATCCGGCTGGCCATCTTTGAAAATTACAGATTTCAAATGCACTTTTGTTTTTGTGTGTGTTCTGCTTGAAGGACTGATTCTAAAATGATGCACTAAAATATTGTTTAAAATGTGTTAGCTGTTCCAAAGGGCAAAAAGCTTGACCTGAAATTATTTTCTAGCGTCAAAGCAATTAGCAGAGCATTAGATATCAATCGAATCTTTAATATATATTTAATGATTTTATCACGTATTTCTCTTGAAAGAAACATCCTTGACAATAATAATTTTGGACAATGAACTTTGATAGTCCAGTGAGTTATTACAAATAAATTTTAGACTACAGTGATGAGAACCAGGGTGTGGGGATGGGCTGAGTTGCTGGAATTTGGGAGCAGCTGAAGGAAAAAGTGAGAAACCAAAGGACGAATCTGGCTGGAAGTGTTGGAACAACTTGAACATGTAAGGAGTAGAGAGACAATGCCTACCATCAGGTACCATATTGATGAAGATGATGCCTGACTTTTTATTCCTAGTGGCGGTCAAGTATCTCAGAAACGTTAACCACAGCTTTTTGAATTTCAGTCTTACTGAAGAATACATATGGTTTGGCACAGTGTTGAAGGGAATTGTAACAGAGGGAAATGAGAATGAAGGTCAAAACATGGCTAAAATCAGTATTAAAACTTAATTAGGATAGATTTCTGTTGCTAGCAACAGGGCGGTATGTATCCCGAAAAGACCCACAATCACTCACTTTTTGTGTGTATCACAACAAAAGGAATGTCAGCCAACATCCGAGGAGGGCGGGCAGAAAGCTGACACTGCCTTTAGGGTAAATATTCACAACACACAGACATTTGACGATATCTGGTATGAACGATAATCAGATTCAGGTCTAGTAATTAACTTTGACTTGGAAGAAGGCGCGGGCGGAGTCTGAGGCCTTTACTCAAGCTGAGATCTCAAAATAATTCTGTCCTCAGTGAAAGAATGAGGTGGAAACAGTCACCCTGCCAATAAAAGGCACCTGAGAGGAAAATGCGCTTGTCCCTAGGAATCTGGAGTCAGAATCAATAATAATAGAGTTACATTGTCTTCAAAATCTCTTTCCTATTATGATAGAGCCTGCATTTAGTTCTGAAACCCAGACATTCTGCATGAATCAGACCCCTGGTCATTGTTCTAAAATTCTTGTAAGTCATCTACACATAAACAGAAATCATAATAGGAGGTAAAATGCTTAAAGAATTTTCCCCAATCAATTAAAAATATTTTGTTAGCAATATATAGCTGTTTATTGGCCAGGAACGTGGTACATCTCAGCTTCTCTAGAAAATTCAAGAGGCATATTCCTGTGCAGAGCTTCAGAACTTTTCAAAATGTCTACACACATGTAATGTTCAACCAATTTTATTTAAATGTAACTCAGAACATTTCTCATATTTCATCTTGTTGATAAAGTTTTGAGTTTAAGATATGTGTCACATATTTTTTTCTATAAAAATCAGCCAAAAATGGTATTAAAAGGAAAAATATTTTATGGGGCGCCTGGGTGGCTGTGATTAAGCTGCTCTGCTTCGGCTCAGGCGTGATCCTGGCGCTTGTGGATCGAGGCCCCACATCAGGCTCCTCCGCTATGAGGCACTGCTTCTTCCTCTCCCACTCCCCTGCTGTGTTCCCCTCTCGCTGGCTGTCTCTATCTCCTGTCAAATAAATACAAAATAGAATCTTTAAAAAAAAAAAGAAAAAAAAGGAATATTTTATAAAGTTTCAAACTAACATAAGGGCATTCACCAGGAAGACATTCCGCCAGTTTTAGTCTGTTGCAAAATTTCATAACTGTGGGCCAATTCTGGCGGCAGTTAGAAGCTCAAATTTAGGGGCACCTGGGTGGCTCAGATGGTTAAGTGTCTGCCTTCAGCTCAGGTCATGATCAGGGTCCTGGGATTGAGTCCCATCAGGCTCCCTGCTCAGTGGGGAAGTCTGCTTCTCCTTCTCCCTCTGCCTGCTGCTCCCCTGCTTGTGCAGTGTCTCTCTCTTTCTGTCAAATAAATAAAATTAAAAAAAAAATAGAAGCTCAAATTTATACTATCCATATAGCATCCATCAGTGATTATTCAGTGAAAGAGAAACCACACACTTTAGGTATTGCACACAGAGGAAATACAATGCGAAATCAGGCTTACTTCAGAGATTTAAAAACTATTGGACAATACCGCTTGTCACTATGGCCAAGAAGTGGAGAGGAAAGTGGCATTTCTCAGTCCATGATGCCCAGATCCATGAACAGCTGAGGCTGCTGGGGTATTGATGGACCACTTCTGTGCAGGAGTCGGAACAATCCTACCAGCAGTGCAGAACCGAGGGGATTGTATAATGTTCCTGTATAATATTGCTGCTGCGGCCACAGAGTCAAGAACACATTCTGCATTGGTCTGCATTTCCTGAAAGACCACCAGGAGCTGGCACTCTATTGGCACAGCCAAGTAAGAAAATGCTTTTTCTCCTTATTGCCATTGTGTCTGTACTAGTGCCTCCTGCTGGTTCTAGGTCTGTTCTAGGTCCGTTGTAATACCATCTATATATTTAACGGTAGCTTTAAATTACAACCATAGTGAGTTGCCGATGATCTTTATATAAACAGAATGGGGAAGGAGATATGGACTAAAGGGAAGAATTCTTAAATATGTACGAAACATATATAACAAAGGAGGAAAAAAATGTGTCCTTTACAGTTTGTGTCTGCTCAAATTGTGTTTACCCCATGACTGATTCAAGTTTTCTTTGCTCTTGGCTGTCCGCTGGCTAGAATTTCTTAACTAAGGTATGTCAGTGTTTATGTTTTTCTATCTCATATATGCTTTCTTCATAAAAGAAACAGTGATATCTGAAATGATCCTAAACGTGCCCCTCCAAAAGAAAAAAAAGGAACTCAACAGTTGGTTGTTGCTGTGATTGATAAGAAGCATCCGCTAAGACACAGTATGTCTAGCTTTTTGTGTTCAAATTGTGCATGGATTGCTTAATTTTTACTTTTAAGAACTACCTATAAGAGTATTTTTTAATAGACTTCGTTTTTAAAAGGAGTTCTGGCTTCACGCAAAATTGAGGGGAAGAGTACAGAGATTCTCATATACCTCCCCTCCTAGCTCCCCCATTATCAACATCCCCCATCAGATGGCACATTTGTTACAAGTAATGAACCTATGCTGACATGTCCATCATCATTGTAAGTCCAGCTTGCATTAGAGTCACTCTTGTTGTTGAGCCTTCTATGGGTTTTTATACAAATATACGATAGGTATCCACTAATATAGTACCACACAGAGTATTTTCACTGCCCTAAAAATCCTCTGTGCTCCACCTGTCCATCCCTCTCTCTTATCCCTTTCAACATCTGACAACCACTGATTTTTGTACTGTTTCTATATACTTATCTTTTCCAAAATGTCATATAATTGAGATCATGCAATATGCAGCCTTTTCAGATGGTTTCTTTCACTTATAATATGCATTTAAAGATTCATCAGTGTCTTTTTCTGATGTAATTGTTCATTTCTTTTATTGCTGAATAATATTGCATAGCCTATCAGATTTATCATTTGTTTATCCTTCTCAACTTGATGGATATCTTGGTTGTCTCAGTTTTAGGTGATTACAAATTGCTGGCAATAAACTTTCACTTGCAGGTTTTGTGTAGCAGAAGCTTTTGAAATCAGATTGGGTAAATCCTAAGACTGTAATCACTGGATCATAGTTATGAAACTGTTGAACTTTGTCAGACACTGAGAAATGGTCTTCTTAAAGTTATTCATACTGTGTTACGATCCTCCCAGCACCACCTACCATTTGGTATTGACACTCTCTTCAGATTTAGTCCATAGTAGTCATGTAAGTGGTAACTCATTTTTTGTTTTAGCTTGCAATTACATGATAACAAATGATTTTAAGGCTATTTTCATGTGCTTATTTGCACCTGCTTTTCATCTTTGGATTGAGTGTTCAGATTTTTGCACATTTTCAATTTTATTGATTGTCTTCATATTGTTAAGTTTGAAGAATTCTTTGTACCATTTGGATATGAATCTTTATATAGAGGCCATGTGTTCTATAAATATTTTTTCCAGTCAGTGATTTGTCTTTCATTATCTTGATAGTGTCTTCCAGAGAGCAAAGGTTTTTAATTTTAATGAAGCCCAATTTGTCCAGTTTTTTCTTTCACGGGTCATGTTTTTATGTAGTATCTAGATCTCATTCCCAGGTCATGTGGATATTCTCTGGTGTTTCTTCTCAAAGTTTTATTATTTTGGGTTTTACACTTAGGTCTACTTACATGTGAATTTTGTTGCTGGTGTTGGAAATGTGTAAGTTCGATGTTTGCATTCTTTTTTCTTTTTCCTTTTACTTGTGCATGTGAACATTCGATTGTCTCCATCACCCACTGTAAGAAAAAGACCATCCATTCTTTGTTGAATTGCCTTTGACTACTTTGTTAAGGTCATGGACTGTATTTATCTGAGCCTCGATTCTGACTCTCCTTTCTCTTTCAAGTGATCTATTTGTCTCCTCTATGCCACATACAACTCTGTCTTGATTATTGTAGCTTTATAGTAGTCTTGAAGTTGGATAGTCAATATCAGTCAATATTATGCTGGCTGTTCTGGGTCCTTTGCCTCTCTCTATAAACTTTAGAACAATTTGTTAATCCCACAAAGTAATTTGCTGGGATTTTGACTGGGATTGCATTGAATTTGTCCACATCAAGTTGTGAGAACTGACATCAACAATACCGAATCTTCCTATTCATGAAGATGGAATATAGTCTATTAATTTAAATTTTTTGATTTCTTTAATCAGAGCTTTTGCTTAGTTTTTCTAAAATACAGATATTGTACATAATTTGATAGAGGTGAATACCTATGTATTTAAAGTTCTATGCTATTGTAAATTATATTGTGTTTTTGAAATTTAAATTGCAATTATTTTTTGATAGTATATAGGAAGAAGCAATTGAGATATATATGTATATATATAACATATGTGCATAGATAGATAGATAGATAGATAGATAGATGTATAACCTTTAGTCCTGCAACTTTGCTCTAATTATTTGTTAGTTGTAGGAGGTTAAAAAAATTATTTTTGTCAATGCTTTGGGATTTTCTATGTAAACAGTGATGCCATCTCAGAACAAAGACAGTTTTATTCCTTCCTTCACAATCTGAATACCTTTTATTTCTTTTCTTATTGCGGCTTCCAGAATGATATTCGTTAACAGTCCTGGAGAAGGCTACCCCTTACTTTGTTCCCAGTCTTAGAAGGAAAATGCTCAGCTTTCTCAGCATTAAATGTGACACTGGCTGTAGGTTTTTGTAGAGCGTTTCTTTATCAAGTTAGGGAAAGTTCCCTCTATTGTTCATTTGCTGAGGTTTTTCTTGACTGGGTATTGAATTTTTGCCACAATGCCTTTTCTGCATCTGTTGTATAGTCATAAGACTTTGTTAATTAAGCTTTGTTGATGTGATAGATTACATTAAATTATTTTTAAATGTGGAATATGCCCTTGTCGATCTGGAAAAGAATCCCATTTAGCTGGGTGTATAAATCTTTGTAGACATTATTGGAATCAATTTGCTAATACTATGTTGAGGAATTCTGCACATATGTTCATAAAAGCAGTTGGTCTCTATTTTTCCTTTCTTGCAATATCTTTATCTGGTTTTGGTGTTTGAGTAATGCTCGAATCATAGAGAGTTAGGAAATATTCCTTAACTTCTATTTTCTAGAACAATAGTGTAGAGAATTGGCATCATTTTTTCTCAAGTGGTTGATAGTATTCTGTTTTGGAAGATGACAACAGAATTTCAAATTCTTAAAATATGTATAGGCCTGTTGAAGATTATCTAGTTCTTGTTCATGAGTTTTAATAATTAGTGTCTAAGTAAGAATTGATACCATTCCTCATTGACCCATCTCCTCAAGTTACCAAAATTATGGGCTCAGAGTTGTTTATAATATCCATTTATTACCTTTATTGTCTATGGAATCAGTAGTGATGGCCTCCTCTTTTCATTTCTGAGATTCGTAACTTGTGTCTTTCTTATTTTTTTACTTAGTTATCTTGGCTAGAGACTTATCAATCTTATGATCTTTTCAGAGAACCGACAGTTTCATTGACTTTCTTATTGATTTACTGGTTTTAATTTCTTTGATTTCTGCTCTATTTTTATTTTTCTTTCTTCTGTTTGCTAAAGGTTTTAAACTTCTCTTTCTCTAGTTTCCTAAGGTCCACAAGCTTAGATTATTAATCTCGATCTTTCTTCTTTTCTAATATGTGTATTTAATGGCAGGCATTTCCTCATAAGTACTAATTCCTTGGCGCATCCCACAGATTTTGATAGAAAAGTTGTGCTTTCATTTTCATTTAGTTCAAAAGACTTTTGAAAATTTTTCTTGATGCTTCTTCTGTGGCCCCACATAATATTGGGAAGCGTGAGTTTAATTTTCAAATATACGGGAATCTGCCAGCCATCCTTCTGTCACTGATGTCTAGTTTAACCCCATTGTGGTCTGCGAGCACACTTTGTATAGTCTCTCGTACTTTAAATTTGTTGGGGTGTGTTTCATGCTCAGAAAGCAGTCAATCTTGGTGAATGTTCCGAATTGTGACCTTAAAGGAATGTTTTTCTGCTTCTGAATACAGCGTTCAGTAACTATCAGTTCTATCAAATTGACTGACCGTGCCCACCATGTGGGTTTCGAGACCACAGCGCTCCTCTGCAAGTCCAGGAGTTAAGGAGTGAAAAATCTGCAGGGAGTTCAACAAACTGGAAAAACATTCAAAGCTGTAAGGAGGAAATCAGGAAGGATGAAATGAATCGGATTGTCACATGGAAAGTGTGTTTGGAAATAAAAGCAGATCATACAGGAGAGATACATTTGAAAAAAGTTGTAGTGTTTTCTGAAAAGTCTTGCGCTACAGAGGGAATTCATGGAAAGTAGACTTTTTAAATTGTCTAAACAAGTTGTAGTTTGAAAGAGGCTTGTTTCATTTTTAAATGAAGATGCATTTTATTGTGGTAATTCAGCACTTCCATCCAGCCATGCTGTTGAGATTTTCTTTTTCTTTCTTTTTTTTCTTCCTTTAATTAATTAATTAATTAATTTGTTTATTTTGGTGATTTTCTGAACTAACAGTACACAGTAACTTGTCAACCAGACTAGTCCCTTAATTCTGAGTGTTACCCTACATGACCATGTGTTTATTTTTAAAACTTTCTATTATCCCCGTAGTTTCTGGCCTAGCCCTTTACTCTTACTTTTGGATTAAATATATCCTAAGGAGATCAGTCAGCACAGTCTTTAACTCCATAAACCTATTTTATCTAAAAGCTCACTGTGCCCCGACCTCTAAATGATTGTTCTCAGCTTCGCTTTGGCCATCGTAGGATGGGCTTTTTCGCATGGCTAATGACGCAATCCTCCTGAGATGGAGCGGTGCGGGAAGCCATTAAAACGCTCTCCCTTCATGCTGTGCATGAACTCCACCTGCTTCAAATATTTAGTCAGTCACTCACTCAGCTGCACTTTGCAGTATTAATTGTTATGAGTTCATAATTCAATATATTATTAATGGCAACACTGTAAGAGACAAAACCTTTGTCCACAATTTCAGAAGAGATGGGTATTCTTAGGGGAGGTGAAGGCTTCAGAGTAGATGGTGTGCAGCGTGTTGATATAATTTCAGTGGTGGTTCTGTGAGGAAGGGATTCTATCAATGCCGAGTTCGAGGAAACATCTTATTTTGCTGTTGTACATTAATTAAAAGACATGAGGGCCCCAAGTTCCTGTAAATTGTTTGCAAAATAAGAAGCATCTACCAAAAATAGTGTCAGATTTACTTGGGAAAAATGCAAAAATTGTGGACTATAAACAGTGCAAAATTTAACTATTGTATCCATGAGCATATTTGGTTTGAAATTTTCCAGCAAATCATTCTAGACCGAACTTTGTGCTGGGTTTATTTAGAAGGATTTATGAATCTCAGCTCTTGAACTCCATGTTGAAATAAAGGTAGCAGTTTGTTTCAAGGAGAGTGAGGTTGGCATTTAGTGGGTAGTTATTCTACCATTAAGAGCAGGGTAACCATTTCTTATGGCATCTCTAGAAAATTCTCTAGGCAACATCTATAGACTGCTCAGCATTGCAACATGTCCAAGACCACTTAGAGAGTATCCCCTTTTATAGACAAATAATTGTGTCTAAAACAATTAGTAGTGATACTAATAAGCATTATTGAAGAGCATTTACTATTTTACAGTACATTTTCTAATATTCAGTATCTTAATTCATTCACCCTTAAAAACAACCCTGATGAGCAGGTATTGTCAACCCTCCCATTTTGTAATTGAGGAAAAGGAAATGCCATGAGGTTGTAACGTGTCCAGGTTATAAGCCTGAGGAGCCAGTGGCCAGAACACACAGACAGTTAGGGTCCAAGGCTGGAGCTCATATGTCTGCAGGGCTGCCTCTCGTCACATCACTACCTGTGCCTCAGAAATATGGAATGACTCACCCAAGGTCAAATAGCTTATTTAAAGCAGTAAAGACTCGCAATGTTACTCTTGCTGCCCCGACCTGTTCTGTTGTCTGTGAGCTCAGCTAACTAACTTCTCAGCCTGAATTCTGAAAACTCACATATGAATAAGTAATTTCTTAGCCCAGTCTTCAGTGTTTATCTGCGTATTGGTTAGGCTTGGTGTCTGTAGTTTTCCTGCTGATATTTATTTCTTTTGGCACTTCTTTTTTGCTCACATTGGCTTATCCCCAAGGATAATGGAGCCTCAGAGAAAGGAATTTATCTCACCTTCTCCCGTGAACCCCCGCACCTGCTCCTTCTCGCTCTGTCATCCCTTTTGTTGGTTTTGGAGATGGGGCTTTGGCAGTTTTTCTATGTCCTGTGGGTCAAATTATTATTTTGAAAAGACTTCCAAAGTATCTTTTAAGAAAAGACAGCATTTTATCAGTCCCGTATCTATTCAAAATCCACTTCCACTTTAATCACTCCCTATAAAATTTTAATGACCATACATCAGCCGAGCTACGGAGGGTTATTAAAACAGTGCCATGAATAATCCCCAAAGTCCTTTCTACTTCCTGAGAGCCAGTGATGGCAACAGATAATAATAATTTAACACATTTCCCGGCATTAGCTGGCTCAGTGAGAAGCCGTCCCACTTGGCATGCAATCACTTCTTCAATCGAGACCTGGAAGGAAACCACAGAGCTGGCTCAGTGTCACCCCATCTCATTATACCGCGACGCAGCAGTGGGTCAGATCTGTAAGGGAGATAACAGGTGAGCGGTTCTCACTGTGTCGTTGAGCCTACCAAATAAATACCTGGTCCGCTTTGAGGCTGCGCTTTAAGGAAATGAAATTTAATGGGTGTCATTCTCCTTTGTGTTGAAGTTTTAATTCCTGTGACTAAAAATAGTGGATTCACTAGCCACCTGTTTGTTTCTCACATGAAAACTGTAGTTTCTCTGAGCAATGAAGGCTGTGGATTTTCCTCAGATTAATTCCATCCCACCACATCTTCAGTAATTTTGAAGGGATTATACAGCGATACAATCTTGGTTAAAATTTCTGCCTGTTGTTTGAAATCTTCTAACATTTATCCTTTCAGGATTCAGGTTCTTCTGGAGCAATGATGTGGGGTTGGATGGTTGCATGTGATGTAATTACAGTGAAAAAAGGGGAGAACTGGGAAGACAGGAAAGCAGCAAGTACAGCATTATGCTGCCTCTGGGCCCTCAAATGATGTCTCCTATGAAAAATTTTGGGCAAACCTTCTTCTTCTTTTTTTTAATGTTTTTATTATATTATGTTAGTCACCATACAGTACATCCCTGGTTTCTGATGTAAAGTTCGATGATTCATTAGTTGCGTATAACACCCAGTGCACCATGCAATACGTGCCCTCCTCACTACCCATCATCAGTCTGTCCCATTCCCACCCCCTCCCCTCTGAAGCCCTCACTTTGTTTCTCAGAGTCCATAGTCTCTCATGCTTCATTCCCTTCTGATTACCCCCTTTCTTTATCCCTTTCCCTACCATTCCTAGTTCTTATGTTCCATAGATGAGAGAAATCATATGATAATTGTCTTTCTCTGCTTGACTTATTTCACTTAACATTATCTCCTCCATCCGTCCATGTTGCAACAAATGTTGAGAATTCGTCTTTCTGATAGCTGAGTAATATTCCATTGTATATATGGACCACAACTTCTTAATCCAGTCATCTGTTGAAGGGCATCTCGGTTCCTTCCACGATTTAGCTATTGTGGACAGTGCTGCTATGAACATTGGGGTGCATATGGCCCTTCTTCTCTTCACTACGTCTGTATCTTTGGGGTAAATACCCAGTAGTGCAATGGCTGGGTCATAGGGTAGCTCTATTTTTAACTTTTTAAGGGACCTGCACACTGTTTTCCAGAGTGGCTGTACCAACTTGCATTCCCACCAACAATGTAGGAGGGATCCCCTTTCTCCACATCCTCTCCAGCAATTGTTGTTTCTTGCCTTGTCAATTTTGGCATTCTAACTGGTGGTATCTTAGTGTGGTTTTGATTTGAATTTCCCTGATGGCTAATGATTTTGAACATTTTTTCATGTGTCTGTTAGCTATTTGTATGTCTTCATTGGAAAGTGTCTGTTCATATCTTCTGCCCATTTTTTGATTTGTTTATTTGTTTCTTGTGTATTGAGTTTGAGAGGTTCTTTGTAGATCTTGGATACCAGTCTTTAATCTGTAGCATCATTTGCAAATATATTCTCCCATTCCGTGGGCTGCCACTTAGTTTTTTTGACTGTTTCCTTGGCTCTGCAGAAGCTTTTTATCTTGATGAAGTCCCACAAGTTCATTTTATCTGTTGTTTCTCCTGCCTTTGGAGATGTGTCATGAAAAAGTTTGCTTTGGCCGATGTCGTAGAGGTTGCCGCCTATGTTCTCCTCTAGGATTTTGATGGATTCCTGTCTCACATCGAGGTCTTTCATCCATTTGGAGTTTATCTTTGTGTATGGTGTGAGAAGTGGTCAAGTTTCATTCTTTTGCAGTGTAGCTGTCCAATTTCCCAGCACCATTTATTGAAGAGACTGTCTTTTTTTCCACTGGATGTTTTTCCTGCTTTATCAAAATTAGTTGCCCAAAGAGCTGAGGGTCCATTTCTGTTCTCTATCTGTTCCATTGGTCTATGTGTCTGTTTTTGTGCCAGTACCATGCTGTCTTTGTGATCACAGCTTTGTAGTACAGCTCGAAATCTGGCATTGTGATGCCCCCAGCTTTGTTTTTCCTTTTCAATAGTTCCTTGGCGATTCGGGGCCTTTTCTGGTTCCATACAAATTTAAGGACTATTTGTTCCAGTTTTTTGAAAAATGTCCTCGGTATTTTGATCGGGATAGCATTGAAAGTGTAGATTGCTCTGGGTAGCATGGACATTTTAACTATGTTAATTCTTCCGATCCATGAGCATGGAATATTTTCCATCTTTTTGTGTCTTCCTCA
>NW_024425675.1:31007656-31024261 GCF_017311325.1 Ursus maritimus | reverse complement strand
ATGTCTTTCAAGAGTGATTTATAGTTTCTAGAATATAGGTCCTTTACGTCTCTGGTTAATTCCAAGGTAACGTATGGTTTTTGGTGCTATTGTAAATAGGATGGATTCCCTAATTTCTCTTTCTTCAGTCTCATTATTCATGTATAGAAATGCAACTGATTTCTGAGCATTGATTTTGTATCCCGCCACATTACTCAATTGCTCTATAACTTCTAATAGTTTGGTCGTGGATTCTTTTGTGTTTTCCATATAGAGTATCATGTCATCTGCGAAGAGAGATGTTTTGACTTCTTCTTTGCCGATTTGGATACCTTTTATCCCTTTTTGTTGTCTGATTGCTGTTGCAAGGACTTCTAGTACTATGTTGAATAATAATGGCGAGAGCGGGCATCCTTGTCATGTTCCTGATCTTAAGGGAAAGGCTTCTAGCTTTTCCCCATTGAGAATGATATTTGCTGTAGGTTTTTCATAGATGGTTTTTATGAGATTGAGGAATGTACCCTATATCCCTACACTCTGAAGGGTTTTAATCAGGAAAGGATGCTGTATTTTGTCAAATGCTTTTTCTGCATATAGATCCTTCTGTCTAAAATCTCGGCCCGCTTCTGTGTGAAGTCTGACAAACCCCTGAGAGGGTGGGCTGGCCCAGTCCCCGCCCGCACTTGTTACTCCCGTATGCTCACTGCGTTTCTGTGCTTCCTGACTCCGCCCGCATTGACCATCGGGTTCCTGGAAGGAGGGGTGACTGTGGGGACCCTTCCAGCATGACGAACACTGGGCTGCTTCGAGTCCCTCTCGAAATGAGACAGGGGCTAATAACCAGCTTCTGAAGTGGCAGGGTGAAAAAGATGGTCTGTGACCTGTTGTCCGGGAAGGGTGGGGTACAAGGGGCCAAGGCAGGAGTACCCGAAACCGCTCGCCGAGACCAGTGTCCGGAGTGGTCGGTACTAAGTGGGGCCTTGACCAGTTCCTGACTTTTCTGTTCATATGAAGCGGACGGGGGTCACTGCAGGGTTTAGAGCAGACGATGGTGATCTCGCCAGTCAGTGCCGCAATTGTGTTGAGACAGCCTGACTGTGCTGTGAAGAGACAGGGTTCAAGATGGGCCAGGACGACCCTGACTCCACTGCCATGGCCTGCAGTGAGGCGTTTGTGAGGAACTGGACAGGTCAGGGGAATAATTTGTGCAGAAAAGTACATCTTCTGCGGGATTGGGCAAGGGTGGGGCAGAGAAGAGAAAGTTCACAGATGTCCCCAAACTTTTCCTTCGAACAGTTGGAGGAAGGGAGTTGTCGACAGCCCGCAGGAGGCATGGGGATGCACCGCGTCTGGTGTGGAGTCGGGAGGACGTGCTCACGGTTGGACGTGTTAACTTGCAAAATACAAGAGTCAGTGAGGCAACTGGACATACGAGGCTGACTGGGGGAGCATTTTTACTACTGGGTGCGCATCTGGCATCTTTGCCTCGGAGCTGAAGAGTGTGGCTCCTGCCCAGAGCGTGGCTCTTCCAGGCCTGACCAAAGGCCGCTGCAGAGGCCTCACCTGGCAGCCACCTCGTCCAGAGAAGCTTCCTCCTGCACGGCCTGGTGCCCCGGAGAAAGCACTGCGGCGTGTGGAGGAGAGGAGCAGCCTTCCTGGCCTCGTTCCTCTGTCCACAGGTCTCCATAGCCCGGCCTCCGACAGAAGCTTTCCCTCAGCCGCCGATGCCAAGACCCGAAGGGAGGGAGAGGAGAGTCCGAAGGACTCTCTCGATGGTCCACCACTGCCTTCCTCTCCCTACATTCGGCTTCCAGGCCCAATGAAACTGCAAGAGCCCGTTTGCTCCTTCTGTGCTGAGACATCTGACCTCACCCAGAGCTGTTCTTGAGGGAAAATGGGCCAGGGGTGGGGAGGCCAACCCTCTGGTTTGACCCTGGTGGATGCCGTCCGGCAAATGAATAAAGGCTTCACTCTTGTGGTCATTGCAGCTGTGGCCTTAACCAGCTCACTCTCCAACACCTGGCAGCGCTCCGACAAGACTGCGTGAGATGCCAAAGCAGTGAACAGAGGAGGGAGGGAGGGAGGGATGCTCGAGAGCACTGGGCTCACAACGCAGGCCCGCTAAGGAGGATGAGTGTGGGTGAAGCCTTAGTGGTATCTTGACACTAAATGAAGAAAAAAGCATGAGGAAGAAAAATAATCTCTTTAAATGCTGCTGGGATGACAGAGAGATTATGGATGCACATTGACCACTGGGCATGATAATAGGGCATCACCCGCTGACCTGAAGGGAGACCTGAGTCTTCGGATGATGCTTTGGAGGGCAGGCTGGACTGGTGTAGGGAACAGAGGAGGCGCTCATGAACAGCTGGTGCAGGCTGCTCTGAGCTTTCTGCTCGGGGAAGCAGGAAGCCACAAAATGGGGCTTCGGAGGTAGTGGGTGAAGTGAGTCAAGACTTTTTTGAGCATGGAGAAATAATATTTGTTTCCTGTGGGGGTGAATGATCCTAGAAAGGGGGATGATGATGCGGAGAAAGTGGGGCACTGCTGCAGGACCATGACCTCGAGTAGGCAAGACCAGCTGAGACGCGTCTGGATAGAAAGGCCGAGTGTTCCGCTCAGAGTCTTCCCCTGGGCAGAACAGGTGTGGGGAGTCTGTGAAGCCGTCTTTGCAGCAGCTAACAGTGGGGAAGGCAGAACTCAGGGGTTTAAGAAGTGGCACTCGCGGAGAATTTTAAAGGTTCTTCTTCTAAGCATTACCCTAGTACTCTGCCAGTTAGTTACCTAAAAATCAACATACATAACTGCAGGCTGCCCCATAGCCCCTTACACACATGTTCTCAGTCTAGGCTGAAGAGCAAGGGGCCCCGTGAGGAAGTAAGGATTTTTTAAGCTACTAAATGGCACTGGATAATCCACGAAGATGGCCTTCTGTGCCTGTGAAAGAATTGTTCCTAGAGGAGAAACTTTGGCTTTTTTGGAGCACTGGTCAGATTTCCAGCTGTGCTGGGAGAGGCAGCCTGCTTGTGAGTCTTGGTTACTCCCTTGCTACGTGAAGCCAGAGGCTCAGGCTATCACTTGCTAACACACTCTTTGTTGGTATTTAGTATCGTCATGTGTGCTGTCTCTGTGCTTTTGGCAGAGATAGAACATTATAAGATTGAATTTGCATTATGTATTCACTGCTATTCTGGCACCGGCATCCGTAGCACTGGTGTTATTTAACACAGAATGCTATTTGTTAAGAATTTATAAAGTGGCCTCAAATCGCATGCTTCTTGAGCAGTAGGACACAAAGAACAAAAAGAAAAACAGAGAACACATTCTTCTAGTAAAATTCCATAAGGTTTCTGATAAAAGGAATTTTATTTCAAAAACAAGACTTGTACTCATGTGTTATCTCAATCATCCGGCTGGCCATCTTTGAAAATTACAGATTTCAAAATGCACTTTGTTTTTGTGTGTGTTCTGTGAGGACTGATTCTAAAATGATGCACTAAAATATTGTTTAAAATGTGTTAGCTGTTCAAGGGCAAAAAGCTTGACCTGAAATTATTTTCTAGCGCTTCAAAGCAATTAGCAGAGCATTAGATATCAATCGAATCTTTTATATATTTAATGATTTTATCACGTATTTCCTTGAAAGAAACATCCTTGACAATAATAATTTTGGACAATGAACTTTGTAGTCAGTGAGTTATTACAAATAAATTTTAGACTAAAGTGATGAGAACCGGGTGTGGGGATGGGCTGAGTTGCTGGAATTTGGGAGCAGCTGAAGGAAAAAGTGCAAACCAAAGGACGAATCTGGCTGGAAGTGTTGGAACAACTTGAACATGGAAGGAGTGAGAGCAATGCCACATCAGGTACCATATTGATGAAGATGATGCCTGGACTTTTTATTCCTAGTGGCGGTCAAGTATCTCAGAAACGTTAACACAGCTTTTGAATTTCAGTCTTACTGAAGAATACATATGGTTTGGCACAGTGTTGAAGGGAATTGTAACAGAGGGGGAAATGAGAATGAAGGTCAAAACATGGCTAAAATCAGTATTAAAACTTAATTAGGATAGATTTCTGTTGCTAGCAACAGGGCAGAGAATATGTATCCCGAAAAGACCCACAATCACTCACTTTTTGTGTTATCACAACAAAAGGAATGTCAGCCAACATCCGAGGTAAGGGCGGGCAGAAAGCTGACACTGCCTTTTAGGGTAAATATTCACAACACACAGACATTTGACGATATCTGTATGACGATAATCAGATTCAAGGTTAGTAATCTAACTTTGACTTGGGAAGGATCGCGGTGCGGAGTCTGAGGCCTTTACTCTAAGCTGAGATACTCAAAATAATTCATGTCCTCAGTGAAAGAATGAGGTGGAAACAGTCACCCTGCCAATAAAAGGCACCTGAGAGAAATGCACGATTGTCCTTAGGAATCTGGGTCAGAATCAATAATAATAGAGTTACATTGTCTTCAAATCTCTTTCCCTATTATGATAGAGCCTGCATTTAGTTCTGAAACTCCAGACATTCTGCATGAATCAGACCCCTGGTCATTGTTCTAAAATTCTTGTAAGTCATCTACACATAAACAGAAATCATAATAGGAGGTAAAATGTTAAGAATTTTCCCCAATCAATTAAAAATATTTTTGTTAGCAATATATAGCTGTTTATTGGCCAGGAACTGTGGTCATCTCAGCTTCTTAGAAAAATTCAAGAGGCATATTCCTGTGCAGCGCTTCCAGAACTTTTCAAAATGTCTACACAATGTAATGTTCAACCAATTTTATTTAATGTAATCAGAACATTTCTCATATTTCATCTTGTTGATAAAGTTTTGAGTTTAAGATATGTGTCACATATTTTTTTCTATAAAAATCAGCCAAAAATGGTATTAAAAGGAAAAATATTTTATGGGGCGCCTGGGTGGCATAGCTGATTAAGCGCTGCCTCGGCTCAGGGCGTGATCCTGGCGCTGGATCGAGGCCCCACATCAGGCTCCTCCTATGAGGCCTCTTCTTCCTCTCCCCACTCCCCTGCTGTGTTCCTCTCTCGCTGGCTGTCTCTATCTCACTGTCAAATAAAATACAAATAGAATCTTTAAAAAAAAAAAGAAAAAAAATATTTTATAAAGTTTCAAAACTAACATAAGGGCATTCACCAGGAAGACATTCCTGCCAGTTTAGTCTGTTGCAAAATTTCATAACTGTGGGCCAATTCTGGCTGAGCCCAGGTTAGAAGCTCAAATTTAGGCACCTGGGTGGCTCAGATGGTTAAGTGTCTGCCTTCAGCTTCAGGTCATGATCCAGGGTCCTGGGATTGGAGTCCCACATCCAGGCTCCCTGCTCAGTGGAAGTCTGCTTCTCCTTCTCCCTCTGCCTGCTGCTCCCTGCTTGTGTCAGTGTCTCTCTCTTTCTGTCAAATAAATAAAATTAAAAAAAAAATAGAAGCTCAAATTTATACTATCCATATAGCATCCATCAGTGATTATTCAGTGAAAGAGAAACCACAGACTTTAGGTATTGCACACAGAGAAATACAATGCTGAGAATCAGGCTACTTCAGAGATTTAAAAACTATTGACAATACCGCTTGTCACTATGGCCAAGAAAGTGGAGAGGAAATGGCATTTCTCAGAGTCCATGATGCCCAGATCCATGAACAGCTGAGGCTGCTGGGGTATTGATGGACCACTTCTGTGCAGGAGTCAGGAACAATCCTACCAGCAGTGCAGAACCGAGGGATTGTATAATGTTCCTGTATAATATTGCTGCTGCGGCCACCAGAGTCAAGAACACATTCTGCATTGGTCTGCATTTTCCTGAAAGAACCACCAGGAGCTGGCACTCTATTGGCACAGCCATAAGTAAGAAAATGCTTTTTCTCCTTATTGCCATTGTGTCTGTACTAGTGCCTCCTGCTGGTTCTAGGTCTGTTCTAGGTCCGTTGTAATACCATCTATATATTTAACGGTGCTTTAAATTACAGCCATAGTGGTTGCCGATGATCTTTATATAAACAGAATGGGGAAGAGTTTGGACTAAAGGGAAGAATTCTTAAATATGTCAGAAACATATATAACAAAGGGAGGAAAAAAATGTGTCCTTTACAGTTTGTGTCTGCTCAAATTGATGTTTACCCCATGACTGATTCAAGTTTTTCTTTGCTCTTGGCTGTCGCTGGCTAGAATTTCTTAACTAAGGTATGTCAGTGTTTATGTTTTTTTCTATCTCATATATGCTTTCTTCATAAAAGAAACAGTGATATCTGAAATGATCCTAAAACGTGCCCCTCCAAAAGAAAAAAAAGGAACTCAACTGTTGGTTGTTTGCTGTGATTGATAAGAGCATCCGCTAACACACAGTATGTCATAGCTTTTTGTGTTCAAATTGTGCATGGATTGCTTAATTTTTACTTTTAAGAACTACCTATATAGGTATTTTTTAATAGACTTCGCTTTTTAAAGGAGTTCTGGTTCAGCAAAAATTGAGGGGAAGGGTACAGAGATTCTATATACCTCCCCCTCCGTAGCTCCCCCATTATCAACATCCCCCATCAGATGGCACATTTGTTACAAGTAATGAACCTATGCTGACATGTCGATCATCATTGTAAGTTCCTAGCTTGCATTAGGGAGTCACTCTTGTTGTTGAGCCTTCTATGGGTTTTATACAAATATACGATAGGTATCCACTAATATAGTACCACACAGAGTATTTTCACTGCCCTAAAATCCTCTGTGCTCCACCTGTCCATCCCTCTCTCCTATCCCTCAACATCTGACAACCACTGATTTTTGTACTGTTTCTATATACTTGTCTTTTCCAAAATGTCATATAATTGAGATCATGCAATATGCAGCCTTTTCAGATGGTTTCTTTCACTTATAATATGCATTTAAAGATTCATCAGTGTCTTTTTCTGAGTAATTGTTCATTTCTTTTATTGCTGAATAATATTGCATAGCTCAACAGTTTATCATTTGTTTATCATATCAACTTGATGGATATCTTGGTTGTCTCCAGTTTTAGGTGATTACAAATTAGTGGCAATAAACTTTCACTTGCAGGTTTTTGTGTGAGCAGAAGCTTTTGAATCAGTGGTAAATCCTAAGACTGTAATCACTGGATCATAGTTATGAAACTGTTGAACTTTGTCAGACACTAGAAATGGTCTTCCTAAAGTTATTGCATACTGTGTTACGATCCTCCAGCACCACCTACCATTTGGTATTGACACTCTTCGATTTAGTCCATAGTAGTCATGTAGTGGTAACTCATTTTTGTTTTAGCTTGCAATTACATGATAACAAATGATTTTAAGGCTATTTTCATGTGCTTATTTGCACCTGCTTTCATCTTTGTTGAGTGTTCAGATTTTTTGCACATTTTCAATTTTATTGTTTGTCTTCATATTGTTAAGTTTGAAGAATTCTTTGTACCATTTGGATATGGAATCTTTTATAGCATGTGTTCTATAATATTTTCCAGTCAGTGATTTGTCAGTTTCATTATCTTGATAGTGTCTTCCAGAGAGCAAAGGTTTTTAATTTTAATGAAGCCCAATTTGTCAGTTTTTCTTTCACGGGTCATGTTTTTTATGTAGTATCTAGATCTCATTCCCAGGTCATGTGGATATTCTCTCGGTGTTTTCTTCTCAAAGTTTTATTATTTTGGGTTTTACACTTAGGTCTACGATTACATGTTGAATTTTGTTGCTGGTGTTGGAAATGTGTAAGTTCGATGTTTGCATTCTTTTTTCTTTTCCTTTTACTTGTGCATGTGAACATTCGATTGTCTCCATCACCCACTGTTAAGAAAAAGACCATCCATTCTTGTTGAATTGCCTTTCTACTTTGTTAAAGGTCAGTGGACTGTATTTATCTGAGCCTCTGATTCTGACTCTCCTTTCTCTTCTCAAGTGATCTATTTGTCTCTCTATGCCAATACAACTCTGTCTTGATTATTGTAGCTTTATAGTAAGTCTTGAAGTTGGATAGTCAATATCAGTCAATATTATGCTGGCTGTTCTGGGTCCTTTGCCTCTCTCTATAAACTTTAGAACAATTTGTTAATCCCACAAAGTTTTGCTGGGATTTTGACTGGGATTCATTGAATTTGTCCACATCAAGTTGTGAGAACTGACATCCAACAATACCGAATCTTCCTATTCATGAAGATGGAATATAGTCTATTAATTTTAAATTTTTGATTTCTTTAATCAGAGCTTTTGCTAGTTTTTCTAAATACAGATATTGTACATAATTTGATAGAGGTGAATACCTATGTATTTAAAGTTCTATGCTATTGTAAATTATATTGTGTTTTGAAATTCAAAATTGCAATTATTTTTTGATAGTATATAGGAAGAGCAATTGATTATATATATGTATATATATATACATATGTGCATAGATAGATAGATAGATAGATAGATAGATGTATAACCTTTAGTCCTGCAACTTTGCTCTAATTATTTGTTAGTTGTAGGAGGTTAAAAAAATTATTTTTGTCAATGCTTTGGGATTTTCTATGTAAACAGTGATGCCATCTCAGAACAAAGACAGTTTTATCTCCTTCCTTCACAATCTGAATACCTTTTATTTCCTTTTCTATTGCACTTCCAGAATGATATTCGTTAACAGTCCTGGAGAAGGAACCCCTTCACTTTGTTCCCAGTCTTAGAAGGAAAATGCTCAAGTCTCAGCATTAAATGTGACACTGGCTGTAGGTTTTTGTAGACGTTTCTTATCAAGTTAGGGAAAGTTCCCCTCTATTGTTCATTTGCTGAGGATTTTTCTTGACTGGGTATTGAATTTTTGCCACACATGCCTTTTCTGCATCTGTTGTATAGTCATAAGACTTTGCTTAATTAGCTTTGTTGATGTGTATAGATTACATTAAATTATTTTTAAATGTGGAATATGCCCTTGCGTATCTGGAAAAGAATCCCATTTAGCTTGGGTGTATAAATCTTTGTAGACATTATTGGAATCAATTTGCTAATACTATGTCTGAGGAATTCTGCACATATGTTCATAAAAGCAGTTGGTCTCTATTTTCCTTTCTTGCAATATCTTTATCTGGTTTTGGTGTTTGAGTAATGCTCGAAGTATAGAGAGATTAGGAAATATTCCTTAACTTCTATTTTCTAGAACAATAGTGTAGAGAATTGGCATCATTTTTTCTCAAGTGGTTGATAGTATTCTGTTTTGGAAGATGACAAGATTTTCAAATTCTTAAAATATGTATAGGCCTGTTAAAGATTATCTAGTTCTTGTTCTAATGAGTTTTAATAATTAGTGTCTAAGTAAGAATTGATCCATTCCTCATTGACCCATCTCCTCAAGTTACCAAAATTATGGGCTCAGAGTTGTTTATAATATCGCATTTATTACCTTTATTGTCTATGGAATCAGTAGTGATGGCCTCTCTTTTCATTTCTGAGATTCGTAACTTGTGTCTTGTTATCTTTTTTACTTAGTTATCTTGGCTAGAGACTTATCAATCTTTATCTTTTCAGAGAACCGACAGTTTCATTGACTTTCTATTGATTTACTGGTTTTAATTTCTTTGATTTCTGCTCTATTTTTATTTTTCTTTCTTCTGTTTGGCTAAGGTTTAAACTTCTTTTCTCTAGTTTCCTAAGGTCCAAAGCTTAGATTATTAATCTCGAATCTTTCTTCTTTTCTAATATGTGTATTTAATGGCAGGCATTTCTCATAAGTACTACCTTGCTCATCCCACAGATTTTGATAGAAAAGTTGTGCTTTCATTTTCATTTAGTTCAAAAGACTTTTGAAAATTTTTCTTGATGCTTCTTCTGTGATGGCCCCACATAATATTGGGAAGCGTGAGTTTAATTTTCAAATATACGGGAATCTGCCAGCCATCCTTCTGTCACTGATGTCTAGTTTAACCCCATTGTGGTCTGCGAGCACACTTTGCTATAGTCTCTCGTACTTTTAAATTTGTTGGGGTGTGTTTCATGCTCCAGAAAGCAGTCAATCTTGGTGAATGTTCAATTGTGACCTTAAAGGAATGTTTTTCTGCTTCTGAATACAGCGTTCAGTAACTATCAGTTCTATCCAAATTGACTGACCGTGCCCACTATGTGGGTTTCGGAGACCACAGCGTCCTCTGCAAGTCAGGAGTTAAGGAGTGAAAAATCTGCAGGGAGTTCAACAAACTGGAAAAACATTCAAAGCTGTAAGGAGGAAATCAGGAAGGATGCAAATGAATCGGATTGTCACTGGAAAGTGTGTTTGGAAATAAAAGCAGATCATACAGGAGAGATACATTTGAAAAAAGTTGTAGTGTTTTCTGAAAAAAGTCTTGGCGCTACAGAGGGAATTCATGGAAAGTAGACTTTTATAAATTGTCTAAACAAGTTGTAGTTTGAAAAAGGAAACTTGTTTCATTTTTAAATGAAGATGCATTTTATTGTGGTAATTCGGCCTTCCATCCAGCCATGCTGTTGAGATTTTCTTTTTCTTTTCTTTTTTTCTTCCTTTAATTAATTAATTAATTAATTTGTTTATTTTGGTGATTTTTCTGAACTAACAGTACACAGTAACTTGTCAACCAGACTCAGCCTTAATTCTGAGTGTTACCCTACATGACCCATGTGTTTATTTTTAAAACTTTCTATTATCCCACGTAGTTTCTGGCTAGCCCTTTTACTCTTACTTTTGGATTAAATATATCTAAGGAGATCAGTCAAGCCAGTCTTTAACTCCATAACCTATTTTATCTAAAAGCTCACTGTGCCCCGACCTCTAAATGATTGTTCTCAGCTTCGTCTTTGCCATCGTAGGATGGGCTTTTTACGCATGGCTAATGACGCAATCCTCCTGAGATGGAAGCGGTGCGGGAAGCCATTAAAACGCTCTCCCTTCATGCTGTGCATGAACTCCACCTGCTTCAAATATTTAGTCAGTCACTCACTCAGCTGCACTTTGCAGTATTAATTGTTATGAGTTCATAATTCAATATATTATTAATGGCAACACTGTAAGAGACAAAACCTTTGTCCACAATTTCAGAAGAGATGGGTATTCTTAGGGGAGGTGAAGGCTTCAGAGTAGATGGTGTGCAGCGTGTTGATATAATTTCAGTGGTGGTTCTGTGAGGAAGGGATTCTATCAATGCCGAGTTCGAGGAAACATCTTATTTTGCTGTTGTACATTAATTAAAAGACATGAGGGCCCCAAGTTCCTGTAAATTGTTTGCGAAAATAAGAAGCATCTACCAAAAATAGTGTCAGATTTACTTGGGAAAAATGCAAAAATTGTGGACTATAAACAGTGCAAAATTTAACTATTGTATCCATGAGCATATTTGGTTTGCAAATTTTCCAGCAAATCATTCTAGACCGAACTTTGTGCTGGGTTTATTTAGAAGGATTTATGAATCTCAGCTCTTGAACTCCATGTTGAAATAAAGTAGCAGTTTGTTTCAAGGAGAGTGAGGTTGGCATTTAGTGGGTAGTTATTCTACCATTAAGAGCAGGGTAACCATTTCTCTATGGCATCTCTAGAAAATTCTCTAGGCAACATCTATAGACTGCTCAGCATTGCAACATGTCCAAGACCACTTAGAGAGTATCCCCTTTTATAGACAAATAATTGTGTCTAAAACAATTAGTAGTGATACTAATAAGCATTATTGAAGAGCATTTACTATTTTACAGTACATTTTCTAATATTCAGTATCTTAATTCATTCACTCTTAAAACAACCCGGAGCAGGTATTGTCAACCCTCCCATTTTGTAATTGAGGAAAAGGAAATGCCATGAGGTTGTAACGTGTCCAGGTTATAAGCCTGGAGGAGCCAGGGCCAGAACACACAGACAGTTAGGGTCCAAGGCTGGAGCTCATATGTCTGCAGGGCTGCCTCTCGTCACATCACTACCTGTGCCTCAGAAATATGGAATGACTCACCCAAGGTCAAATAGCTTATTTAAAGCAGTAAAGACTCGCAATGTTACTCTCTTGCCCCGACCTGTTCTGTTGTCTGTGAGCTCAGCTAACTAACTTCTCAGCCTGAATTCTGAAAACTCACATATGAATAAGTAATTTCTTAGCCCAGTCTTCAGTGTTTATCTGCGTATTGGTTAGGCTTGGTGTCTGTAGTTTTCCTGCTGATATTTATTTCTTTTGGCACTTCTTTTTGCTCACATTGGCTTATCCCAAGGATAATGGAGCCTCAGAGAAAGGAATTCTATCTCACCTTCTCCCGTGAACCCCCGCACCTGCTCCTTCTCGCTCTGTCATCCCTTTTGTTGGTTTTGGAGATGGGGCTTGGCAGTTTTTCTATGTCCTGTGGGTCAAATTATTATTTTGAAAAGACTTCCAAAGTATCTTTTAAGAAAAAGACAGCATTTTATCAGTCCCGTATCTATTCAAAATCCATTCCACTTTAATCACTCCCTATAAAATTTTAATGACCATACATCAGCCGAGCTACGGAGGGTTATTAAAACAGTGCCATGAATAATCCCCAAAGTCCTTTCTACTTCCTGAGAGCCAGTGATGGCAACAGATAATAATAATTTAACACATTTCCCGGCATTAGCTGGCTCAGTGAGAAGCCGTCCCACTTGGCATGCAATCACTTCTTCAATCAGACCTGGAAGGAAACCACAGAGCTGGCTCAGTGTCACCCCATCTCATTATACCGCGACGCAGCAGTGGGTCAGATCTGTAAGGAGATAACAGGTGAGCGGTTCTCACTGTGTCGTTGAGCCTACCAAATAAATACCTGGTCCGCTTGAGGCTGCGCTTTAAGTGAAATGAAATTTAATGGGTGTCATTCTCCTTGTGTTGAAGTGTCTTAATTCCTGTGACTAAAAATAGTGGATTCACTAGCCACCTGTTTGTTCTCTCACATGAAAACTGTAGTTTCTCTGAGCAATGAAGGCTGTGGATTTTCCTCAGATTAATTCCATCCCACCACATCTTCAGTAATTTTGAAGGGATTATACAGCGCATACAATCTTGGTTAAAATTTCTGCCTGTTGTTTGAAATCTTCTAACATTTATCCTTTCAGGATTCAGGTTCTTCTGGAGCAATGATGTGGGGTTGGATGGTTGCATGTGATGTAATTACAGTGAAAAAGGGGAGAACTGGGAAGACAGGAAAGCAGCAAGTACAGCATTATGCTGCCTCTGGGCCTCAAATGATGTCTCCTATGAAAAATTTTGGGCACAACCTTCTTCTTCTTTTTTTAATGTTTTTTATTATATTATGTTAGTCACCATACAGTACATCCCTGGTTTCTGATGTAAAAGTTCGATGATTCATTAGTTGCGTATAACACCCAGTGCACCATGCAATACTGCCCTCCTCACTACCCATCATCAGTCTGTCCCATTCCCACCCCCCCTCTGAAGCCCTCACTTTGTTTCTCAGAGTCCATAGTCTCTCATGCTTCATTCCCTTCTGATTACCCCCTTTCTTTATCCCTTTCCCTACCGATCTCCTAGTTCTTATGTTCCATAGATGAGAGAAATCATATGATAATTGTCTTTCTCTGCTTGACTTATTTCACTTAACATTATCTCCTCCATGTCGTCATGTTGCAACAAATGTTGAGAATTCGCTTCTTTCTGATAGCTGAGTAATATTCCATTGTATATATGGACCACAACTTCTTAATCCAGTCATCTGTTGAAGGGCATCTCGGTTCCTTCCACGATTTAGCTATTGTGGACAGTGCTGCTATGAACATTGGGGTGCATATGGCCCTTCTTCTCTTCACTACGTCTGTATCTTTGGGGTAAATACCCAGTAGTGCAATGGCTGGGTCATAGGGTAGCTCTATTTTTAACTTTTTAAGGGACCTGCACACTGTTTTCCAGAGTGGCTGTACCAACTTGCATTCCCACCAACAATGTAGGAGGGATCCCCTTTCTCCACATCCTCTCCAGCAATTGTTGTTTCTTGCCTTGTCAATTTTGGCATTCTAACTGGTGGTATCTTAGTGTGGTTTTGATTTGAATTTCCCTGATGGCTAATGATTTTGAACATTTTTTCATGTGTCTGTTAGCTATTTGTATGTCTTCATTGGAAAAGTGTCTGTTCATATCTTCTGCCCATTTTTTTGATTTGTTTATTTGTTTCTTGTGTATTGAGTTTGAGAGGTTCTTTGTAGATCTTGGATACCAGTCTTTAATCTGTAGCATCATTTGCAAATATATTCTCCCATTCCGTGGGCTGCCACTTAGTTTTTTTGACTGTTTCCTTGGCTCTGCAGAAGCTTTTTATCTTGATGAAGTCCCACAAGTTCATTTTATCTGTTGTTTCTCCTGCCTTTGGAGATGTGTCATGAAAAAGTTTGCTTTGGCCGATGTCGTAGAGGTTGCCGCCTATGTTCTCCTCTAGGATTTTGATGGATTCCTGTCTCACATCGAGGTCTTTCATCCATTTGGAGTTTATCTTTGTGTATGGTGTGAGAGAGTGGTCAAGTTTCATTCTTTTGCATGTAGCTGTCCAATTTTCCCAGCACCATTTATTGAAGAGACTGTCTTTTTTCCACTGGATGTTTTTTCCTGCTTTATCAAAAATTAGTTGCCCAAAGAGCTGAGGGTCCATTTCTGGGTTCTCTATCTGTTCCATTGGTCTATGTGTCTGTTTTTGTGCCAGTACCATGCTGTCTTTGTGATCACAGCTTTGTAGTACAGCTCGAAATCTGGCATTGTGATGCCCCCAGCTTTGTTTTTCCTTTTCAATAGTTCCTTGGCGATTCGGGGCCTTTTCTGGTTCCATACAAATTTAAGGACTATTTGTTCCAGTTTTTTGAAAAATGTCCTCGGTATTTTGATCGGGATAGCATTGAAAGTGTAGATTGCTCTGGGTAGCATGGACATTTTAACTATGTTAATTCTTCCGATCCATGAGCATGGAATATTTTTCCATCTTTTTGTGTCTTCCTCAATGTCTTTCAAGAGTGATTTATAGTTTCTAGAATATAGGTCCTTTACGTCTCTGGTTAATTCCAAGGTAACGTATGGTTTTTGGTGCTATTGTAAATAGGATGGATTCCCTAATTTCTCTTTCTTCAGTCTCATTATTCATGTATAGAAATGCAACTGATTTCTGAGCATTGATTTTGTATCCCGCCACATTACTCAATTGCTCTATAACTTCTAATAGTTTGGTCGTGGATTCTTTTGTGTTTTCCATATAGAGTATCATGTCATCTGCGAAGAGAGATGTTTTGACTTTTCTTTGCCGATTTGGATACCTTTTATCCCTTTTGTTGTCTGATTGCTGTTGCAGGACTTCTAGTACTATGTTGAATAATAATGGCGCAGAGCGGGCATCCTTGTCATGTTCCTGATCTTAAGGAAAGGCTTCTAGCTTTTCCCCATTGAGAATGATATTTGCTGTAGGTTTTTCATAGATGGTTTTTATGAGATTGAGGAATGTACCCTATATCCCTACACTCTGAAGGGTTTTAATCAGGAAAGGATGCTGTATTTTGTCAAATGCTTTTTCTGCATCTATTGAGAGAATCATATGGTTTTTGAATTTTTCTTTCTGGATAAAATCTAAGACACGGATAGATTTGCGAATGTTGAACCACGCTTGCATCCCAGAGATGAATCCCACTTGGTCATGGTGGATAATCCTTTTAATGTACTTTTGGATTCTACTAGCCAGGATCTTGTTGAGGATTTTGGCGTCCATGTTCATTAGGGAAATTGGTCTGTAATTCTCCTGTAATCTAGAGAGAGTAATTCTCTCTCCCCCAAAGCTGGGGTCTTTGCCTGGTTTGGGGATCAAGGTAATGTTGGCCTAATAGAATGAGTTTGGTAGCTCTCCTTCCGTTTCTATTTTTTGAAATAGCTTTAGGAGAATAGGTATTATTTCTTCTTTGAATGTTTGGTAGAATTCCCCAGGAAAACAGTCCGGTCCTGGAGGTTAAGTTTTTCTTGCATTTGCATGCCCAATTGTTGCAAAAACCTCTCTCCCTTTAATCGATTTTACACCTTTCTTCAAAAATCAACTATCCATACCTACGTAAGTCAATTTATGGGCTCTATTCTGTGCCAATTGATCTATGTATGTGTCTCTTTACCAACACTACACTGCCTTGATTACCATAGCTTTATAGTCAGTTTTAAAATTAGAAAGTATGGGAAAAAATAAAATTAGGAAGTATGATTCTAACTTTATTCTTCATTTTCAAAAATTGTTGATTCTCCTAGTTTCTTTGCCTTTACACATAAATTTTAATATTAGCTTGTCTAAATCTACAAACATTCCTCCTGAGATTTCTGTAGGAATTGCATTATATCTATCAATCAAAGTGGAAGGAATTGTCATGTTTCCTATGTTGTCTTCCAAACCATAAAAATGATGTCTCTCTCCACTTATTTGGTCTTTTTGATTTTCAGGACTTTATAGATTACAGCATACAGATTTTGTACACGTTTTGATAAATTTCCTTATATTTTTCATTTACTTTCTCTTTTCCTTTTCTTTCTCTTCTCTCTTTTTCTTTTTCTTTCTTTTCTTTTTTCTTTCTTTCTTTCTCTCTCTCCCTTTCTTTCTTCTTTCTTTCTTTCTTTCTTTCTTTCTTTCTTTCTTTCTTTCTTTCTTTCTTTCTTTC